>NW_028255648.1:0-36373 GCF_964263255.1 Lissotriton vulgaris
CCTCAACATATACATATACATATGTATGTTTGTATGTATATATAATATTGTATAGTATATATATATATTGTATGTATATATAATGTATATATAATGTGTGTGTATATAATGTATATATAATGTGTGTATATATAATGTATATATAATGTGTGTGTGTATATATATATATATATATATATATATATATATATATATATATTTATATATGTACATATATATATATATATCCATATCCATACTAATATTCTAAAATGAGAGCATAAACCTTTGAGGCGGGTAATCTCAGGAATCACATCACCAATCAAAACACGCAATACAGCATTGGAAAGGGCAGTTGCAGCAGAAGGACATAGGCTATACCGATGCCCACCATTAACATTTGAATGGTAAAAGAACCTTACCAGCAAAGTAGTCCCTTGTGAGCATGGGTGTGGGCGGGGCGCGGCATGATGACAAAAAAAAAGCGTTCCTTAAACGTGTGCGTTGTGCTGGGGACGTAAACAATTACGCGGCAGCAAGGGGTGTGGCCAATGGGCGCGGCAACCGGCAACAGTCAACTCTCTGCATAAAGGACCGTGCCTGCGGGGACACTAACTGCAGCGTCACTTGCGCGCTGTCACACACTCAACTCTCTGCATAAACAAATTGACACCAGGCGTACAACATCAACCAGGGCTGGAGCTGGGCTCAGGCGGCGGATGACCCGACTAAGCGCTCCTGCTGGGACACTTACCTTTGAACTGACTGCACTTTCTAACACGCGCAGTGTCTCCAGCGGGTGCTGTCACCCACTCAACTCTCTGCATCAACGACTTTACACCACAAGCACAACATCAAACAAAACTGGAGCCGGGCCCCAGGGCCGGACTGGGAAACAAAACCGGCCCGACAAAGTGCTCGGCCGGCCCCCCCTCCCCACTCAGGGGGTGGGGGGTTGGAGGTGCCGCCGAGCTCTTTGACGGGGCCGGTTTTCAGCCGATTTTGGTACAGGGCCGATTTTGCAGCTAAGCTGCAAAAACAGCACTGTAACAAAAATGGCCCCCAGGGGCCCAAAATCGGCCCCCACCCGTGCGGTGCACCGGGGGATTGCCCGGTGCCCGCTATGGCCAGTCCGGCCCTGCCGGGCCTCAAGCGGGGGATGACGTGATTCAGCGTGCCTGCGGGGACACAAAATTTACAACTGAATGCACTTTCACACACGCTTACCTACGGAAGTGGAGTACATAAACACTAGAGACATCTGCTAATACTTCTTACTCCGAGGTACACACATCATCTGCACACACATGCCTAACTATTGTGACCCTTCATGCTAAAAATGTTGTCTACCGCGAGTTTTTAAAATAAATTTCCCTTGCCTATTACACACACTGCACGCATTCTATTTCATACCAGGACAACGTCGGGACGGGCTGCTAGTATATATATATATATATATATATATATATATATATATATATATATATATATTCACTGAAAAAACCATAGGTTTAACACTCGTTGAGATGTCATCAGTGATGTCATCAGTGATGTCACTGACCATGTCATGAATAATGTAATATGTGACATCATCAGCAGTAGATTGCGGGCGCGCGAGTTATAGTGAGTCCAACTAACTATAACATGGGAATTTCAATGGTTTTGTATGAGTAAAATGTTCAGCTAACTATAACTGGTATGAAGCCTATGTTTGTTTCGGTGAATTTCAAAGGTTTTTTAAATGCTAATTCCTAACTATAACGAGTGTTAAACCTATAGTTTTTTCAGTGAATTTCAAAGGTTTGTTAAATGCTAATTCCTAACTACAACGAGTGTTAAACCTATGGTTTTTTCAGTGAATTTCAAAGGATTTTTAAATGCTAATTCCTAACTATAACGAGTTTGAAACCTATGGTTTTTAAAGTGAATTATTACGTTTTTTTAGTAGCTATTTTTTATAGCTATTAATTATTATAATTTTTTCTAATTATTCCAATATTCGATATTTTTGTAATATAAATTTTTCAATGTATTTTTCCTGTTTTTTTTTTTATAATTAAACCCCGGAGCGCTCTAAATTCTTATTTTACTCGAATTTTTTTCAGTTTTTCCCCGTCGTACGCTTAGGGTACGTGTACCTGTAAACGCACATGTACGCACACCCTGAGCTTACTCCGCGAAATTTTCAACAAAAAAAAAGTTTTTTTGCCCTTCGGGGTCCTTCTAGGCCCCCCTGAGAAAATCTACGGGGTCAGTGGGTCTCTACTCTGCCCCCTTTTAACGTTTTGCCCTTTTGTTTTTCACCTCTTGTGTCTCGGTTCTACCGAGACACAAGATGGCGGACTCTCTGGACTGTTTGGAATGTTGACAGACACCCGAGAGCCAATCAGCTTTCCGCTTGCGCACTTCCGTGGCGCGCCGGGTGCGCTTACCGGTACGCGTACCCAAAGCTCTCGAAGTGCGCATATAGATATATACATTTTTTTGAAGTTAATTTTCATAAAAAACACTGGAGCGATTTTCACCAAATATGGAAAAGGCCCTACTGCGTACCAGTCCCTACCAGTTTGCCAAGTTTGGTGTAATTCCGTTCAGCGGTTCGGGCTGTAGCCGTGTCTAATCGTCCTATTGAAATTAACCTGGGGAAAACACGTTTTGGGACCCCCTTTTTTCTCGGCCCCCGCTTGATGAATCCCCCCGACACATTCAGGGAGGGAACGGAGCGCAACGGGCCGTCTTCTTTGAGAAATTTGCGGAGATTCATCATCCGGCACCAAAGTTATTCCCAATAGAATGTTGTGGATTTCCTATGTAACTAGGTCCTAACTATAACTACCTACTGGCGACTGCCAGTAGGTTATATATATATATATATATATATATATAAAACATAGGTTATAGAGCATATATAGTTAGGAATTAGCATTTACAAAACCTTGAAAATTCACTGAAAAAACCATAGGTTATAGACCATATATAGTTAGGAATTAGCATTTACAAAACCTTATTTTACTCACACAAAACCATTAAAATTCGCATATATAGTTAGTTGCACTAACTATATATCGCGGACCCGCAATCCACTGCTGATCATGTCACATATTACATCATTCATGACATGGTCAGTGACATCACTGATGACATCACTGATGACATCTCAAATGACATCACTGATGACATCACTGATGACATCTCAAATGACATCACTGATGACATCACTGATGACATCTCAAATGACATCACTGATGACATCTCAAATGACATCACTGATGACATCACTGATGACATCACTGATGACATCTCATTTGACATTACTGATCACATCACTGATGACATCATTCATGTGATTATACGATGAACCTCTTCAGACTCTAATATAACCTTAGATACACTCAGTGTAAACAGACACTCACAGACTGTCACTCATCCATGGAGTTACTCACACACCTAGTCAGTCATGCAAAGAATCAATCACACCTCCATTTCCTCAACTATACAGTTATACACACCTTACTTATTCAAACATATACTAACACATATTTACTCTCTTATACAATCCCTGATACAAGTTCACAATGATCCATACAACCACTCACACATTCACTGGCTCTTATGCACAGTTATTTATATATGTCAACTCTCACATGTACTGTGTTTTACATATGTACTTACTTTGACATGTAGCACTGAGATATCCATTCACTCACCAATACACTCATGCACACAGTCAACCGCCCATACAGCTGTTTCCACAAGCACTTTTGAACCCATACATCTAGTGAATCAACTGCTCACACATCTATGCACAGAGTCATACACCTCCCAGCCACCCACACACACACTCAGTCTCCCATACAAATACTTGGGCAACCAATCAATAACCCATATAGTTACTCATATAGCTACTGATCAACATATGCAGCAGTTTACAGAACAACAGACATAATGATGCACAAATTAAGACAGTTTAGTCACTAACCCATGCACTCAGTGAGACACATTTAATCACTCACTCATACAGTCAGTCATGCACCTACTAAATCCTTCATCCAGACACTTATACATCCACTCCTTCTTCAATATGTAAGACATATTTTATCTTTACAGAAACATACAGTCACTGGATGTTGTCATCAGTGATGTCATCAGTGATGTCATCAGTGATGTCATTTCAGATGTCATCAGTGATGTCACTGACCATGTCATGAATGATGTAATATGTGACATGATCAGCAGTGGATTGCGGGTGCGCGATATATAGTTAGTGCAACTAACTATATATGCGAATTTCAATGGTTTTGTGCGAGTAAAATAAGGTTTTGTAAATGCTAATCCCTAACTATACATGGTCTATAACCTATGGTTTTTTCAGTGAATTTTCAAGGTTTTGTAAATGCTAATCCCTAACTATATATGGTCTATAACCTATGGTTTTTTCAGTGAATTTCAATGTTTTTTTAATAGGAAATATCAAAAGCTGTAAAATGCATTCTTATTCTAATTCAAAAATATATTTTATATTTTTGTAATATATATTTTTTTTTAAATAATTTTTTTTGTTTCGCTGCCGGTCCGCGAACCGGGAAGCTTCCCGTTAGCTTCATTTTGTTCCGCGATCCGGTCCGCGAACCGGTAAACGTTCCGTTAGCGCAACTACCGCGACAGAAATCAACATTGTGACGCGTCGCGTAAGCGCGACATATCACGTTACCGCGTAATGCGTCTTATGACGCGCCACGTTAGCGCACCCGGAAGCGCTCCGGAACGCGAACCGAGGTGCGAAGCGCAGCGCCCCGGAAGCGATCCGGGGCGCGGCGCGGAGCGCGTAACGTAAGCATAACAGGTCATGTGACTTGTTTATAAAACTTTTCATTGGTTCATTTTACTTTTGGTTTCCTAATGATGAAAGGCTTGGTCATATGACCTAAAAATAACACTTTTTATTGGTTTAGAACATTTTTTTTTCCCAAATGATGAAAGCCCCACCTTTTTTTTTCTCACTCTGACTTGTAAAGCAAAGGACCCAGATGCATTTACAGTTTATCACTAACAATGTTCCAGGCTAATGTATTTTCCCGGGAAATTTACAACTATCCTGCAAGTAAAATATTCCTATTTCGAGAAAAAGGGCGTTTCTTCGTCCCATGAGGGAGCCGTTGAGCAAAAGAGGCTCGGCCTGCTGTCTTAGTCGCTGATAGGCCTGAATATCGGATTCTTATCGATCACTTTATGTTGCAGGAGTGGAAAACACAACAGCCCTTGACCATTTATCTTTACAGCATTCCTGCGTATTATACCTTTTAACCGTCATGTAATCGGACTGCTTTATTTCACTTGCCTATTACTGATTCGAAAACAGTGGCTATTATTCAAAACTTTACCAATCTAGGTACTACTACCATGTTTTGCTTTAAAAACCTTTATTGTGAAAATGTCAGTATACAAATACGGGCCTATAACCACGTGGGCCGGCCACGGAGCAAACTGGAATCGTATATGATGAGGGGACATTTACACTGTAGAAGAACGTAACGGGCGGGCCATTAGGTTGCAAGAACTAAGGTGTCTAACAGTTGCGAATCGGTGGACGTAAATTTTATAATTAAAGTGCGACAGGGCCAGTTACAATAAAATTATCTAGATATACATTTGCGGGCAAGTACCATGGGTGACGTTAATTCGAACTTTCAATAGTACAGTAATCAATAACACATCAGAACTTAATATCAATAGGGATGTCCAAATGTTCAATCAGTACTCGTCCCCGCCCGCCATGTGCTTCAAAACTGCATACGTATCTCGTGATATCAAGGCTGGGCAACCAGTACACAACAAGGAGTTGCGAGTCCCATTTACACCGGCGCCATTTTGGGCGAGGCCGGGCAGGTCCAGGATATAGTCAAAATGTCTCCACCAACCAGCGGTCGGACCAGAACCCCTTTCGGCAGTCAAAAAAGGTTCCGTTAAATGACAACAGAAGAGATAGGCAACAAGAACCATCAGTCAAAAGAGGGGAGGGCAAGTTCTTCCCTACCGGGTCACGTTGGAGCTGCACCGGAACTGATCGAATTGGTAATCTACAGTGTTTCTGGATGTTTCAGACTGAAGCTGGCGTCAGCATGAGAGCACCACCATCTCGTGGCTCCGTCGTGGACATTCCGCAAGCAATCATGGCAGCCGCTCCCCACCGGAAGCCTGCGGAAGTCGGGGGCCCCGGTGACTTTTGTAGAATCTTCAAGGCTGAGGGGACGCTTTCGGGAATGGGGCCCATGCCCTAGCAGGCAAGCGTCCGAGTTCCAAGGTGTCCCAGGGCCATTTTAGTGGACCAGGCCCAAATCCGAAGAGCCGGCCGCCATTTTGAGAGTCCTGTGGCAGCCGCCTATCGCTGCACCGCAAGAGTGGGCGCAATTCAGCTGGATGGTGGGCGAGACGCTGTAGCCGCAAGAGCGGGCGCAACTCAGCTGGATGGCGGGTGAGGCACTGTGCCGCAAGAGCGGGCGCAACTCAGCTGGATGGCGGGTGAGGCACTGTGCTGCAAGAGCGGGCGCAACTCAGCTGGATGGCGAGTGAAATGCCAAGGGGCGCCCCACTGCAGCTGAGGAGCCTCCACCTGGGGAGGCGGGGGAGGCCCGTTTGCGCCGCCTCCCCCCCCCCGGGGCGCCCCACGCCGTCTTTCGGCGCAGCATTGTAGGATGGCCAGACCAGTGCGGCAACTTGCTGGACACCACCTCGGTGCCGTCCGGATCTCGGCGCGTTGTGCTGCCTTCGGCCTATTCGCACAACGGTCCGCTACTGACGCCGCCTCACAGGCCGACGGTTTTTGTAGGCTTTTTATAGCCCAAAGCCGACTAAAAGACAGCCCAAAGCAGCCCATTGTTGCTACTCCGGGGAGGGAGGGGCAGGGACAGTGTCAAGCGGACAGTGAATGCTTTGAGATGGATGTTGCAGCAGGCTGCCATGTAAATAGTTGTTTAAAATGTTTTTTTTTTTACGTGTTTACTTTGTTGGAGCATTGTATATATTTATAAGTTATTAAAGTGTTATAATCCTACTACTTTGTTGGAGTGCTATATATTTGTAATGTGGCAACGAGCACAAAGATGTTGCTGTATAACCAGAAAAAGACATAGTCCAATTGTGCGTGATCTAGTCCAATCTGGTGACGCCGATAGTGGGTATCAGCAGACTTTCATTTGTATAGGGTTTGTCAGTTATTGGGCGGGGTGGGTGGTAGGGCAGGCATGCTTAGGCAGCGAGGGCGGCGGAGCCGAACTACCTCGTGGCCATCCCGACCGCGAGCTTGGCTCCTCCCCCTGGTTTCATACTTTTTGCGGAGGGCTATTTCCTGGTGTTTCTTGTTTTAGCAGGGTCAGAAAGGATCCTATCAGTGGCCTACTGATTTTGTTCGATTCCTTTCGTTTTGCCATAATTTGCTAGGAAGGTACCGTGGCTAATCCGTATTTTATATATATGTCCTCTTTATTAGGGGTGCCCTCCGGTGGGGCCGGACGAGCTACTTCTAATAAATGGTGCGGGTAGCACCAATTACCAATCAGTGGGGAGAAGATAGGCATGACAGATTACAAAAGGGGGGACAAGGGTCTGCACTACCTATCTTTTCACTGATTGCAAAAACTAGACGGAATATCTCTATTCCACGTTATTTGTAAGCAGAGAATACCTCCAAAGAACTAATATCAAACAACCAGTGTTCGGACAATCAAACAATCAAATGGTGAGAAAGAGATAGGCACGACGGGTTACAACGGGGGACAAAGGTCCACGTTACCTACCCTTCACTACCTGCAAATCAAGAGAGAATCTTCGTATTCCTCTCCGTTTGTAGACAGAGAATCTCCAAAGAGGACCAATGTATCAAGTAGCGACCAAGGCTAAACGAACTAATCAATCGAATAATACTAGTATTTTCAAACAATTCCGATACAAACAATCAATCAAATAGTCAATCAGGTGGATAAAACCATCCTGCCAATCAGACGTATAAAACGTGCTACTTAACCTTACCCGGACCACGAGGACAGTTCTTTGCCTTCCCCTTCCAGCGCCCGATCGTCCTCTTACTCCAGTTTTACCACAGCACTCCTGTGGGGTCCCAGTCAGGACAGCAGGTCACTCAAGAGAGGTCCGTTCAGAATCGGTGAAGTTCACTCGATCGGCAGCCAGACGAGGGTCCTCTCCAGGCAGGTATACTCCAATCGTTTAGACGTTCACCCCGTCGTCAGGACCTCTCTTACTGAACCCACATGTCGCTGATGGGCCCCGCGTTGGGACGCCAATTGAGGAAAAGCAGCCAGTTACTGTCGAACGCCCAGGCTGTTGGCGCAAGGACGCCTCTAATTTCCCATAGCAAATAGTTACCAAATAAAGAGACAGGCGCTGGAAGCTAGAACGCAAGAACAGGGTTTATTTCTCATGAGGAGAGCCTGTCATTTCGGACACACACACAGAATGTCTTCGGGAGGTGCTCTGACCACATCTCCGAGGCCTGGCCTTTATACACAGGTTTATTGCTTTATTACATGTGACACATTCTTGTGAAGACTTTGATGTACAGAAAAGCATCCCTGGAATCTTCCGCTTCAGGCTCGGTCCCACACACCCTTACAGTGAGAATCCCCTCCCCAATCACAATACAGGATCGTTATCAGATAGTAGGAACAGCAGGACATTCCGCCGATTCCCGGAATGCGTATGGTGTGACGGATCTCAGGGGTGGGGGCCTTGATCTATTATAACTCCTTTGAAGAGGGGTGATTCTTTACAGTTGGGGCCATAAACTACATCTGCAGGGCTAGGTGATAGCCTGGGACCGGCCTGGACAATCGGACACAGAGGAAGAGGAGTGTCAGAGGGTGCGGTAGTGAATAGGGTGAAAGGGAGGTGTCGGGCGGGCACGGGGTGTCATTCTCAGGGAAGAGCAGCGCAGATGGGGGGAGGTTTATGACCCATGCATGAGAGAGAGAGCGGGGGTTACCAGTGCGTGGGGGAGATGCTTGCGAGGGTGGGGAGCCGTGCTGAGGATCGGCGGCGTGCAGAGAGTGGGTCTGGTCAAGACATCTAAAATGGCTGCCGTGCACGACAAAAGTGTGGCATTGGAAAAAAGGCAAGAAGGCGCAGACAATGTTTATCAATACGGATTAATTTTCCACAGAGAGAGCGGGGGTGGTCAGAGAGGGGGGGTGTTCGTAGCGCCAGGGAGACGCGCTGGGGACCGGCGAGGGGCAGAGGGGCCATAGAGCTTTCAAAATGGCTGCTGCTTGCTAGGGCGTACGTGCCTGAGTGGGGACAAGGTGGCGCCGATTATGTTGACATCGCAAACCAGATTTTAACACATAGACATGGAAGTGAAAACTGCACCATTGCTCCCCCCCCCGACTGACACCCTCCTTTGCCTCAGCTTGGATCATCATTTGCTAAAGTGTTCGAAGACCCCACCGTGAGTATAAGTACAACCGGGGCCTTACTGCACACCCTGAGAAAAACTACGTAGCAAGACAATCTCTACCTTCTCCCTTTTCCATGTTCCAATGCTTTGAAATGAACAATATATTTACTCGCAGTGACAAAATGGCAGTCAACACTTCCTGATTTCCTTCGAAGCGAACGTTAACAGACGTCACGCAGCAAAAAAAAATTCCGCTCACGCGCAGCTGCTGGAAGACATGTATCAACATATATGAGCCTCCTCAGCCACCCTCAGAAAACCTAGGGGGTCAGGATACGTCTCCCGTGCCCCCTTATACCCATTTCCCACATTGTTTTTCCTCCATCTTGTGATTTAATTAAAACGAAACACAAAATGGCGAACTCCCGTTACGCTACCGGTGAGCGACCCGGTTCGCGTACCGGGAAGCGCTTCTACCGCGAAAAATCAAATTTTTTTTATTTGCCCCACGGGACCCTTTAATAACCCCAACCTCATTCCTAGGGGGTCAAGAGGGGTCTACCTTGCCCCCTTTCATTAAATTCCCCCTTCGTTTTTCTCCTCCTCTTGTCTCTCGATCCTACCGAGAGACAAGATGGCGGCCGGTCCGGACTGTTTAGAATGTTGACAGACACCGGAGAGCCAATCAGCTTCGCTTCGCGAAGTTCCGTTACGCGTCAGGTACGCGAACCGGAGCGCTAACCGGAGCGCTGTCACAGATATATCTGTATTTTAAAACGTAAATTTCTCAAAATCCTCTGGAGCACATATATTGAGACATAGCAAAGGCACGTCGGGCAAACCATATCTACAATTTTGCCAAGTTTCGTGTAAATCCATTCAGCCGTTCGGGCTAAAAGTGAGTTCAACCGCCCTATGGAAAACTCAATGTTCAAAACGCGTTTTGGGACCCCCCTTTTTTCTCGGCCCCCCCTTGACGAAACCCCCCCGAATTTTCAAGGGCTGCTCAGAAACAACATGTGCCATTTTCCTGTAAATTTCAGCCAATTCCGTCCACAAACGTCAAAGTTATTCGACATAGAATTTTCAAAAATCCCATTGGAAAAAAATCCTAACTATATATACCTACTGGCGACTGCCAGTAGGTAATATATATATATATATATATATATATATATATATATATATATATATATATTACCTACTGGCGATAGCCAGTAGGTATATATAGTTAGGATTTTTTCTCTATGGAACTTTTGAAAATTCTATGTCTAATAACTTTGGCGTTTATGGACGGAATCGGCTGAAATTTTCAGGAAAATGGCACATTTTGTTTCTGAGCAGCCCTTGAAAATTTGGGGGGGTTTCGTCAAGGGGGGGGCCGAGAAAAAAGGGGGGTCCCAAAACGCGTTTTTCCCATGTTAATTTCCATAGGGCGATTGGCCTCACTTTTAGCTCGAACGGCTGAATGGATTTGCACGAAACTTGCCAAAATTGTAGGGACTGTTAGCCCGATGTGCCTTTGCTAGGTCTCAATATATGTGCTTCAGTGGATTTTGAGAAATTAACGTTCAAAAAAAGATATATATCTGTAACAGCGCTCCGGGCAGCGCTCCGGTTCGCTTACTTTTCGCGTAACGGAGCTTTGCGTAGCGAAGCTGATTGGCTTTCCGGTGTCTGTCAACATTCTAAACAGTCCGTAGCGGCCGCCATCTTGTCTCTCGGTAGGATCGAGAGACAAGAAGAGGTGAAAAACGAAGGGGGAATTTAATGAAAGGGGGCAAGGTAGACCCCTCTTGACCCCCTAGGAATGATGTTGGGGTTATTAAAGGGTCCAGTGGGGAAAATAAAAAAAATTGATTTTTCACGGTAGAAGCGCTTCCCGGGCCGCGAACTGGGCCGCAAACTGGTAGCGAAACGGGAATTCGCCATTTTGTGTTTCGTTTTAATTAAATTACAGGGTATAAGGGGGTACGGGAGACGTATCCTGACCCCTTATGTTTTCTGAGGGTGGCTGAGGAGGCTCATATATGTTGATACATGTCTTCCAGCGGCTGTGCGTGAGCGTTTTATTTTTTTTGCTGCGTGACGTCTGTTAACGTTCGATTCGATGGAAATCAGGAAGTGTTGACCGCCAATTTGTCACTGCGATAAAATATTTTGTTATAAATTAATCCTTATTGATAAACATTGTCTGCGCCATCTTGCCTTTTTCCAATGCCACAATTTTGTCGTGCACGGCAGCCATTTTAGATGCCTTGACCAGACCCACTCTCTGCACGCCGTCGATTCTCAGCACGGCTCCCCACCCTCGCAAGCATCTCCCCCATGCACTGGTCACCCCCGCTCTCTCTCTCATGCATGGGCCATAAACCTCCCCCCATCTGCGCTGTTCTTCTCTGAGAATCACACCCTGTGCCCGCCCGACACCTCCCTTTCACCCTATTCACTACCGCACCCTCTGACACTCCTCTTCCTCTGTGTCCGATTGTCCAGGCCGGTCCCAGGCTATCACCTAGCCCTGCGGATGTAGTTTATGGCCCCAGCTGTAGAGAATCCAGACATGCCAACCCTCCCGATTCAGGCGTGAGACTACCGATTTCAGTGCTAGTCTCCCGCCTCCCGATTCCTGCAAGCTAAAACCCGATTCCTCAGGGGTTTCAGCTGACAGGGCTTGGTATTGTGTTACGTGCTAATTCTTCCAGGAAACGTCAGAGGGCCGATGCAGGGGCTCTAGAAGGGGTGATAAACCATTTAAGCCTCATTAACAAGCGCATGGTCTTTTAAAGATCTGTGAAGTACTCGGGGCGGCGGTGTGTGTGCCCTGTTTCAGGAGCGGGCGGGGGGGGGGCACTGCCAGCAACTTGCCAGGCCAGGCAGTGTTCAACACTTGCATCACCCTTTCTCTGCCTGCTATTGCGCTCCATGCTTCGGAAAGGTAAGAAAAAGAACGTGCATTTGAGTTTGAAATGTCCGATCCTGCAGCAGCACACTTCCAAAGCCCACACATGACAATAACCCGATTCAAGGCCCCATTCTCCCGATTTTTTTTTTAAAAATCTCCCACTTTGCTCTTCTGAAATGTTGGCATGTATGAGAATCATCCCTCTTCAAAGGAGTTACAGTAGATGAAGGCCCCCACCCCATGAGATCCATCACACCATACGGGTTCCTACTATCTGATAACCATCCTGTATTGTGCTTGGGGAGGGGATTCTCACTGTGAGGGTGTGTGGGTCCGAGCCTGAAGCGGAAGATTCCAGGGATGCCTCTTTGTACATCAAACTTTTTACAATTATGTGTCACATTAAAAATATACTCCAACAAAGTAGTAGGATTATAACACTTTAATAACTTATAAATATATAGAACGCAACAAAAACAGTAAATACATTTAAACATTTTTTTGAAAAAAGAAGCAACAATGGTCAGTAGCTGTGTTTTGTGCGAATAGTCCCAAGGCAGCACAACGTGCTGAGTTCTGGACGGCACCCAGGTGATGTTACCTGGGTGCCGCACTGGTTTTTGGTATCCTACAATGCAGCTCCGAAAAACGGCGTGGGGCGTCCCGGGGGGTGCGCGGGGAGGCCTCCTCAGTAGCGGTCTGTTGTGCGAATAGTCCCAAGGCAGCAGAACGCGCTGAGATGTGGATGGCACCCAGGTGATGTCCAGTAAGTTGCCGCACTGGTTTTGGCATCCTACAATGCTGCTCCAAAAAACGGCGTGGGGCGCCCCGGTGGGGGGGGGGGGGAGAGGCGGCGTGAACGGGCCTCCCCAGGTGGCGGCTCGTGTGCTGTCGTGGGGCGCCCCTTTACCGTTTCAGTTGCCATTCCGCCCGCTTTTGGTACACTGTGCCAAAATCCGCCATTCAGCTGAGTTGCGCCTACTCTTGCGGTTCAGTGATAGGCGGCTGCCACAGGACTCTCAAAATGGCGGCAGGCTCTTTCCCTTTTGGGCCTGGTCCACTAAAATGGCCCTGGGACACCTTGGAACTCGGACGCTTGTCTGCTAGGTCTTGGATCCCATTCTCGAAAGCGTCCCCTCAGCCGTGAAGATTCTACAAAAGTCTTGGGGGCCCTCGACTCCTGCAGGCTTCCGGTGGGGAGCGGCTGCCATGATTGCTCGCGGAATGACCACGACGGAGCCACGAGATGGTGGTGCTTTCATGCTGACGCCAGCTTCAGTCTGAAACATCCAGAAACAAGGTGGGGCTTTCATCGTTTGGGAAAAAAAAATGTTCTAAACCAATGAAAAGTGTTATTTTTAGGTCATATGACCAAGCCTTCTATCATTAGGAAACCAAAAGTAAAATGAACCAATGAAAAGTTTTATAAACAAGTCACATGACCTGTTATGCGGCATAGGGCTATAAAAAGCGTAGAAAATCTGTTGGCACGTGAGGCGGCGTCAGTAGCCGACCGATGTGCGAATAGGCCGAAGGCAGCACAACGCGCCGAGATCCGGATGGCACCGAGGTGGTGTCCAGCAAGTTGCTGCACTGGTATGGCTATCCTACAATGCTGCGCCGAAAGTCGGCGTGGGGCGCCCCGTTGGCCTGTGAGGTCACGTCAGTCAGTGGGGGCTGTGCGTCTCCCCCAAAATGGAGGCTCCTCGGCTGCAGTGGGGCGCGCCTTAGCGTTTCACTCGCCGTCCAACTGAGTTGCGTCCGCACTTGCGGCTACAGTAGGCCGAAGGCAGCACAGCGCGCCGAGATCTGGATGGCACCGAGGTGGTGTCCAGCAAGTTGCCGCACTGGTGTGGCCATCCTACAATGCTGCGCCGAAAGACGGCGTGTCCAGCTGAGTTTCTCCCGCTCTTGCGGTACAGTGACTCGAACGCGCCGAGATCCGGATGGCACCGAGGTGGTGTCCAGCAAGTTGCCGCACTGGTGTGGCCATCCTACAATGCTGCGCCGAAAGTCGGCATGGGGCGCCCCGTTGGCCTGTGAGGTCGCGTCAGTCAGTGGGGGCTGTTTGAGGATCTGACTGCATTGGTGATGCTGTGCGTCGCCCCCAAGATGGAGGCTCCTCGGTTGCAGTGGGGCGCCCCTTGGTGTTTCACTCGTTATCCAGTTGAGTTGCGTCCGCACTTGCGGCTACAGTAGGCCGAAGGCAGCACAACGCGCCGAGATCTGGATGGCACCGAGGTGGTGTTTAGCAAGTTGCTGCTCTGGTGTGGCCATCCTACAATGCTGCGCCGAAAGTCGGCGTGGGGTGCCCCGTTGGCCTGTGAGGTGGTGTCAGTAGCGGACCGATGTGTGAATAGGCCGGAACCAGCACAAGGCGCCAAGATCCGGATGGCACAGAGGTGGTGTCATAGTTGAGAGTTCTGAGCAGTGCTTGTAACACTTTCTGAAGCTTATTTGCACCTGCTGCAGCTTCACTATCGCCCTGGTGTGGCCAAAGATCGCCCATGACATAGGCGGCCGGCTCCCGGGGTCCGGCGGAACTTTTTTCCTTTTCCTTTCTGCATCTTGTCCCACAATCCGTTTGACCTGAAGACACGACCAGGTCCCTGAATGTGTGCAGGGGGACGTTATTGATTGAATCAAAATGGCGGCTTCACACAAAGCTGAGTCAAGCGTTGCTGTTGATGCTATACAGACAAAAATTGGTTTTCAGTTTGTACATTCTTCAGGATTTTTTTTCTCCATCCAAGGCTGGTTGAGAGTTTGTAGAACAATGACTTCAGATTTTCAACATACTACTCTTCAACATTCTTCCTAAATGTAACAATGTGAGACTCACTAGGAGAACGGCTGTTTATCTTTCCTTTCAAAATGCTGCCAACAATATTTTCTGAATGGAAGACATCATCTTGTAGCATAAGGGGCCGAAAGGGGTTCTGGTCTGGCCGATGGTTGGTGGAGAAATTTTGACTATATCCTGGACCTGCCCGGCCTCGCCCAAAATGGCGCTGGTATAAATGGGACTCGTAACTCCTTGTTGTGTACTGGTTGAACAACTTTGATATCACGAGATATGAATGCAGTTTTGATGCTCATGGCGGGCGGGGACGAGAATTGATTGAATATTTCGACATCCCTATTGATATTAAGTTCTGATGTGTTATTGATTACTGTACTATTGAAAGTTCGATTTAACGTCACCCATGGTACTTGCCCGCAAATGTATATCTAGATAATTTTATTGAAAGTGGCCCTGCCGTATTTTAATTACAAAATGTACGTCCACCGATTCCGCAACTGTTAGACACCTTAGTTCTTGCAACCTAATGGCCCGCTCGTTACATTCTTCTACAATGTAAATGTCTCCTCATCATATACGATTTCAGTTTGCTCCGTGGCCGGCCCACGTGGTTATAGGCCCGTATTTGTGTACTGACATTTTCACAATAAAGGTTTTTAAAACAAAACATGGTAGTAGTATTTACATTGGTAAAGTTTTTAATTTTAGTCACTGTTTTCGAATCAGTAAAAGGCAAGTGAAATAAATCAGTCCAATTACATGACGGATAAAAGGTATAATACGCAGGAACGCAGTAAAGATAAATGGTCAAGGGCAGTTGTGTTTTCCACTCCTGCAACATAAAGTGATCGATAAGAATCTGATAATCAGGCGTATCGGCGACTAAGACAGCAGGCCGAGCCTCTTTTACTCAACGGCTCCGTCATGGGACGAAGAAACGCCCTTTTTCTCGAAAAAGGAATATATTTTACTTGCAGGACAGTTGTAAATTTTCCGGGAAAGTACATTAGCCTGGAACATTATAACATATATGTTTAAGAAAAAATAATGTTCGAAACCAATAAAAAGCGTAATTTTTAGGTCATATAACCAAGCCTTTCATCATTAGAATAACAAAAGTAAAATGAACCAATGAAAAGTTTTATTAACAAGTCACATGACCTGTTATGCTTACGTTACGCGCTGCGCGCCGCGCCCCGGATCGCTTCCGGGAAGCTGCGCTTCGCGCACCGGAGCACTTCCGGGTGCGCTAACGCGGCGTGTCATATAACGCATTACGCGACAACGTAGGTCCAGAATATAGTCAAAATGTCTCCACCAACCAGCGTTCGGAACACAACCCCTTTCAGCTTTCTAAAAAGTTCTGTTAAATGACAACAGAAGGGACAGGCAACAAGAACCATCAGTCAAAGAGGGGAGGGCAAGTTCTTCTCTACCGGGTCATGTTGGGGCGCTACCGGAACTGATCGAATTGGTAGTCTACAGTGTTTCTGGATGTTTCAGACTGAAGCTGGCGTCAGCATGAGAGCACCACCATCTCGTAGCTCAGTCGTGGCCATTCCACGAGCAATCATGGCAGCCGCTCCCCACCAGAAGCCTGCAGGAGTCGGGGGCCCCCAAGACTTTTGTAGAATCTTCAAGGCTGAGGGGACGCCTTCGAGAATGGGACCCAAGCCCTATCAGGCAAGCGTCCGAGTTCCAAGGTGTCCCAGGGCCATTTTAGTGCACCACGCCCAAATCTGAAGAGCCGGCCGCCATTTTGAGAGTCCTGTGGCAGCCGCCTATCGTTGCATCGCAAGAGCGGGAGCAACTCAACTACATGGTGAGCGAGACGCTGTAGTCGCAAGAGCGGGCGGTAAACAGCTGAATGGCGGAAGAGGCACAGTGTAGCAAAAGCGGGCGGAATGGCAACTGAAACGGTAAAGGGGCGCCCCACTACAGCGTGTCTTCAGGTCAAACGGATTGTGGGACAAGGTCCAGAATGGAAGAGTCATCAAAAGGCAAAAAGTTCCGCCGGACCCCGGGAGCCGGACGCCTATGTTGGGGGCGATCTCAGGCTACACCAGTGCTATAAGACTTGGGGAGGGGGTCGGAGCCAAGCGTCTTCTCCGAGTCCGTGCCATCACACCGCCCCTCGGGGGCCTCCGTCAAGCGGTTTAGGGAGGTACCATATCACATTGTTTTCAAATGCAGTCAGGTCCACAAACGGCCCTCACTTACTTTGAGAATAGTGAAGCTGCAGTAGGTGCAAATAAGCTTCAGACAGTGTTACAAGCGCTGCTCAGAATTCTGAACTATGGCACCCAACATCCAGAACTTATGCCATTTGAGCATGGCAGTGACATCGAAGCAACTCAGGGACCAAAACCATGAACGTACACTCACGTATGAAAATCTTACTTGGGGAGGGGGCAGGAGCCATGCGCCCCCTCCCAGTCCGCGCCACCACACCGTATGTTGAAAATCTGAAGCCATCGTTCTACAAACTCAACCAGCCTTGGATGGAAAAATCTAGAAGAATGTACAAACTGAAAACCAGTTTTGGTCTGCATAGCATCAGCAGCAACGCTTGCTATCAGAGTGCATGAGTTTCATGCTCGATCGATTGAGCTAGCCGGATCGGGCAACAAAAAGTATAAAATAGTTATGTAAATAGTTATTTAATAAAATGTTTTACCCTGTTACTTTGCTGGTGTGTTGTATATATTTATAATATTTGCATAGGGTTTGTCGTTATTTTGGGTGGGGTGGGGTGGGCGGCGGAGTCGAGCTGTCTTGCAGCCATCATGGTGTGGAGCTAAGTTCATCTTACTAGTTTCGTATTTCTCATGAGGGGTTGTTCTTAATGTTTCTATTTTAGCGAGGTCAAAAACAGATCCCATTAGTGGCCTACTGATTTTGCTCGATTCCTTTTGTTTTTTTTTACTATTTTTCACTATCTGCAAAGACTAAACAGAGTATTGCGACTCTGTGCTTGTTTGTAAATACAGAATGAACCAAAGAGAACCAATTCTAAAACAGTAAATGCTTGGATAGCAATCAATCAAATAGAGAGAGAAGCAGGCACGATGGATTACAACGGGGGCAAAGGCCTGCGTTAACTACCCTTCACTATCTGCAAAGAGAGAGTACTGCTAAGAGAAAAGAGGGGGGGAAGGGGGGGCAGCGTTCAAAGCACATCAGCGTGCATAAACACGAAAATGTTTTTACCTATCATGTACTTGACATTTGACAGCATTTGATATTTGGTATTAAAAAACCATTGAAATTCACAGAAAAAAACATAGGTTTTAGGCCATATATAGTTAGGAATTTGCATTTACAAAACCTTGAAAATTCACTGAAAAAACCATAGGTTATAGACCATATATAGTTAGGAATTAGCATTTACAAAACCTTATTTTACTCACACAAAACCATTGAAATTCCATATATAGTTAGTTGCACTAACTATATATCGCGCACCCGCAATCCACTGCTGATGATGTCACATATTACATCATTCATGACATGGTCAGTGACATCACTGATGACATCACTGATGACATCTCAAATGACATCACTGATGACATCACTGATGACAACATCCAGTGACTGTATGTTTCTGTAAAGTTAAAATATGTCTTACATATTGAAGAATGAGTGGATTTATAAGTGTCTGGATGAAGGATTTAGTAGGTGCATGACTGACTGTATGAGTGAGTGATTAAATGTGTCTCACTGAGTGCATGGGTTAGTGACTAAACTGTCTTAATTTGTGCATCATTATGTCTGTTGTTCTGTAAACTGCTGCATGTGTTGATCAGTAGCTAGATGATTAACTATATGGGTTATTGATTGGTTGCCCAAGTATTTGTATGGGAGACTGAGTGTGTGTGTGGGTGGCTGGGAGGTGTATGACTCTGTGCATAGATGTGTGAGCAGTTGATTCACTAGATGTATGGTTTCAAAAGTGCATGTGGAAACAGCTCTATGGGAGGTTAACTGTGTGCATGAGTGTATTGGTGAGTGAATGGATATCTCAGTGCTACATGTCAAAGTAAGTACATATGTAAAACACAGTACATGTGAGAGTTGACATATATAAATAACTGTGCATAAGAGCCAGTGAATGTGTGAGTGGCTGTATGGATCATTGTGAACTTGTATCAGGGATTGTATAAGAGAGAAAATATGTGTTAGTATATGTTTGAATAAGTAAAGTTTGTATAACTGTATAGTTGAGGAAATGGAGGTGTGATTGATTGTTTGCATGACTGACTAGTTGTGTGAGTAACTCCATGGATGAGTGACAGTCTGTGAGTGTCTGTTTACACTGATTGTATCTAAGGTTATATTAGAGTCTGAAGAGGTTCATTGTATTATCACATGAATGATATCATGAGTGATGTCACCAGTGATTTCATTTGAGATGTCATCAGTGATGTCATCAGTGATGTCATTTGATATGTCATCAGTGATGTCATCAGTGATGTCATTTGAGATGTCATCAGTGATGTCATCAGTGATGTCACTGACCATGTCATGAATGATGTAATATGTGACATCATCAGCAGTGGATTGCGGGTGCGCGATATATAGTTAGTGCAACTAACTATATATGGAATTTCAATGGTTTTGTGTGAGTAAAATAAGGTTTTGTAAATGTTAATTCCTAACTATATATTGTCTATAACCTATGGTTTTTTCAGTGAATATATATATATATATATATATATATATATATATATATATATATATCATTTCTATGGCAAAATGAAACCCCTCATTTTGTTCCTTTTCAAATTAAATGTATTAAGTGTTACCACTTTATTCCAATCAAGATGACTTCAGGTTTGCCATACTTTTGTCATAAGTAAGACTGTTAGCGTTCTAGTTGTTCTTTAGAACACTCTGGGACATTCTGTCATTGGGCTATAGTTGGGCTACATCTGGCTGATATTTGGGCTACATTTGGGCTCTTTTGTCTCAGGTGGCCATCTTGGGAGACTGCATATCAGAATTTTTTTAATGAAATATAAGAGGATTTGAGAAGTCACTCAAAATGTGCCCTAATTTTTCTTTCTTCAGCACTAATCATAATTTCTATGGCAAAATGAACCCCCTCATTTTGTTCCTTTGCAAATTAAATGTTTTAAGTGTTAACACTTTATTCCAATCAAGATGACGTCAGGTGTGCCATACTTTTGTCATAAGTAAGACTGTTAGCGCTCTAGTTGTTCTTTAGAAAACTCTGGGACATTCTGTCACTGGGCTATAGTTGGGCTACATCTGGCTGATATTTGGGCTACATTTGTTTTTTTTGTCTCTGGAGGCCATCTTTGGGCTACATTGGGCTACATTGGGCTACATTTGGGCTCTAACATATATATAGCCCAATGTAGCCCAATATATATTTTTCAAAGTTAATTTTCGTAAAAACCACTGGAGCATATATCTTGAGACATGGCAAAGGCACATCGGGCTACCAGTCCCTACAATTTTGCCAAGTTTTGTGGAAATCCATTTAGCCGTTCGAGCTAAAAGTGAGTCCAACCGCCCTATGGAAAACTCAATGTTAAAAACACGTTTTGGGACCCCCCTTTTTTCTCGACCCCCGCTTGACGAAACCCCCCCAGACTTTCAGGGGATGCTCAGAAACAAAATGTGCCATTTTCCTGAAAATTTCAGCCAATTCCGTCCATCAACGCCAAAGGTATTCAACATCGAATTTTCAGAAATCCCTATTCAAAAAAATCCTAACTATATATACCTACTGGCGACCGCCAGTAGGTAATATATAACATTTCTATGGCAAAATGAAACCCCTCATTTTGTTCCTTTTCAAATTAAATGTATTAAGTGTTACCACTTTATTCCAATCAAGATGACTTCAGGTGTGCCATACTTTTGTTATAAGTAAGACTCTTAGCGTTCTAGTTGTTCTTTAGAACACTCTGGGACATTCTGTCATTGGGCTATAGTTGGGCTACATCTGGCTGATATTTGGGCTACATTTGGGCTCTTTTGTCTCTGGTGGCCATCTTGGGGGACTGCATATCAGAATTTTTTTAATGAAATATAAGAGGATTTGAGAAGTCACTCAAAATGTGCCCTAATTTTTCTTTCTTCAGCACTAATCATAATTTCTATGGCAAAATGAACCCCCTCATTTTGTTCCTTTGCAAATTAAATGTTTTAAGTGTTAACACTTTATTCCAATAAAGATGACTTCAGGTGTGCCATACTTTTGTAATAAGTAAGACTGTTAGCGCTCTAGTTGTTCTTTAGAACACTCTGGGACATTCTGTCACTGGGCTATAGTTGGGCTACATCTGGCTGATATTTGGGCTACATTTGTTTTTTTTGTCTCTGGTGGCCATCTTTGGGCTACATTGGGCTACATTGGGCTACATTTGGGCTCTAACATATATATAGCCCAATGTAGCCCAATATATATTTTTCAAAGTTAATTTCCATAAAAACCACTGGAGCATATATCTTGAGACATAGCAAAGGCATATCGGGCTACCAGTCCCTACAATTTTGCCAAGTTTTGTGGAAATCCATTTAGCCGTTCGAGCTAAAAGTGAGTCCAACCGCCCTATGGAAAACTCAATGTTAAAAACACGTTTTGGGCCCCCCCTTTTTTCTCAGCCCCCGCTTGACGAAACCCCCCCAAACTTTCAGGGGACGCTCAGAAACAAAATGTGCCATTTTCCTGAAAATTTCAGCCAATTCCGTCCATCAACGCCAAAGTTATTCAACATAGAATTTTCAGAAATCCCTATTCAAAAAAATCCTAACTATATATACCTACTGGCGACCGCCAGTAGGTAATATATATATATCACTCCTTTTGGTTTGGAATTCGGGCCCCAGCTTTGTTTTTCATTAAAAGGAAACCAAAAGGAGTGATTTATGAGGTGCACAACCTTGCTGGGAGCCTGCCACACACAGACACGGTACAAAAGGGTGTGGTGATGGACGGAGCATCTGAATCAATCAAACACTCACACCCAGTCAAAAGATCTAGGTTTAATCCATCACCGTTCTTTAGCCCACTCTGCCACCCCAGTTCAGACATGGCTATATGCAAATCAGTCTGACCCTGTGCCTCATGGGAACAGTCCATCTCGAACTGCCGAGCCATGTCTTCCCTGGACCGGAAACAAGATCCGAGGAGCGGTTTCTGGCATTCCAGCCGTCTTCAGCCCGGCTTGCTTGAATCCAGTGGCAAAGTGAGCAAGGGACTCATGTCTGAGCATACCCTGCCACACTTATGGCGGCCAAAAGCTGTACAAAAGGGTGTGGTGATGGACGGAGCATCTGAATCAATCAAACACTCACACCCAGTCAAAAGATCTAGGTTTAATCCATCACCGTTCTTTAGCCCACTCTGCCACCCCAGTTCAGACATGGCTATATGCAAATCAGTCTGACCCTGTGGCTCATGGGAACAGTCCAGCCCAAACTGCTGGGAGGGCGGGATTTTCGATCTCTTATCTGATCACTCTAGATCTAAATCCCTGGTCAGGTCGACTGAATCTTTGTTGCCTGTCATTGAGTAAAAAGGTAGTCCACTACTAGGTTAATCAAACCAATAATTGGCACGACTCTGAAGAACCACTTACCACGGATCAGTTTTAAAGTTTTATTGTAAAGCCAAAGTTAACTGAAGATACAAGCATCTCAATATTAGGTTCAAAAGGTACACTGGCATCAACTGAAACATGAATTCTCTGAATGATCTTAAACGACAGAAAAATACCACTATAGCAAGTTCAAGGATTAGCAGGTTTGCCAATATAGACACAAGATGTAACTTAGAAGTCATTTACAGAAAAGAAAAGATCAGGTTAGACTGTCCCTGCACTAGACTAAGTGACATCCCTACTTAGCAGAATCTTAACCTAAAAAGGTGTCAGCCGTGGTGACTTCCAAAGAAGTTCACTCACTTTCTCTTAGTCTTAGGTGAAAACCTATGCATTGCAGTCATGCCCTCTCTGCCTACCCATCCGCTCTCTTAGGGTCCTCAGGCCATCTGCTCTCTCTCCACCCCAGGGTGCTGTCCCTAATACAAAATCACAATCGAAATTTGAAACGCCCCTCTGAGACGCCCCTCACGTGGTTTCAGTTCTGGTTTCTTCCATGATGGCACTCCTCTGGGCCTCTCGTTAGCGTTGACCTTGCTTCCCAGGCTCCTTCTCCAGCTCGCCAGTACCCCCCAGAACATTCCTGTACCCTCCTCCAGGCCTGTGCCTGTCTCCCCGGACAGAGCTCTATTCATCACTCTCTTGATTGGAACCCCCTCACACCTGCAAACAGACACCCATGAATAGGGCCCCAAATTCCACTCTCCAGTTATCTAGGTTCGGCCATAAACTTTGCACAGGAATGACAATTTATGCTTTAACGAGACTCGATTCTAACTAACACGTGCAGATCAAAGAAGCCACTTTATCTTTCCAGGCCTACTAAATTATCTTGCAAGCGGCCTGCACTCCATGAACCTTTATTTCTAAATCTAAAACAATTCTTGTTAATACACTCTGATTATATAAAACACTTCTATAAAGCACGATTATATAAAACACTTCTATAAAACATGATTCTTAACATGTGAGCAGAAATTACTGAATAATAGCAAATCCATGTCATGTGAAAGATGTAAATGCACGTTTTCGTTCTTCATACATTGCCATGAGGCCTGCACATTTCTACGTTTTACAGCATTACATTTACTTCAGTAGAAGCTACATAACATGGAATCTGATTAACACTTCTAACCATTTTAAACTTTTCCACACATTTCTACATTAGTCTCACACTCTATATATGTTTCTCTATATTAACTAAACATTCATGTGCATATGTGGTTATATATTTTCAACACTTCTAGATACTTTAACTGAATTTGTGCAACTAGGTTGTACATATGGTGCACTTATACGTTTTCTCAGTTTTGCGCTCTCTCAGTTCCCCCCTTTGATGACCTTTAGGGGTCATCACCATTAATACATCGATCTTGACTTATCAAACAGAACTTATTGCAAGGTTCCCTCTCTTTATCGTTTCCAGAGCCCTCAGACTCCTGTATTGGTTATCTTGCATAGCAGCTAACCTCTGCTCCTGCTCTCTCATGGATCTTTGCAACCTGTTTGCTCTGTACCATTGGTACAGCCTCACTAACCCCCACAATATGAGTATGCAAATCAGTATTATGAGGATAGGCTTTAGTATGTACCAGACAAAACTCTTCCCTAGGTTGGCAAACCAACCTCCAACTTTACCCATTCCATGACCCTCTTTTTCCCACACATTTACCCTTGTCAGATCTTCAATTTCTTGGTGAATCTCAGTAATATTCTGTATACCTTTCTCAAGAGGTTTTGAATTGTCTGGAATGTAAGTGCAACATTCCTGGACCTTCAAAGCCTTACAGACTCCGCCCTCTTTGGCTAACAGAACGTCTAAAGCAAGACGGTTCTGGAGAACCATTGCCCTTATCAATTGCATCTCTCCTTCCACCAGCATTATTGATCTTGCAGTACTGGCAGATAATCTGTCTACAACTGTTGCCAATCTCCTGATCTTAACATCATTAAGTACCAATCCTAAAAGAGGGAACATAGCGCCAAATACATCTCTGACTACCTCAGCATTACCTACATCTCTTCTCCCCCTTGCTGAAGCTTTTCCCTCTATGATCTCTAAATCTTTTGCATGATATATTTTGGGGAAGACAATTGCCAAATAACATGAACCGTACCAGTTGTCAGGCAGTTTCACGTAGGCATTTCTTCCACATACAAAATATACATTAGGAATCACTTGCATGCCCTTTAAGAAATCCTTCGTGTAGTATTCTAATCGGAAGGCATGTTCACAACTGACTTCACCTACAAACACATTTTCATAGTAAGTTTGACTCCTGTGAAGACATAACTTCCCTTTCTGTGTTCGATCTAAAGCTATTGGAGCATTACTACCCTTCCTTTTGTGCGCCTTCTCCTCCTCGGTCCAATCTGTTTTCCACTGTCCTGACATTTTCAGAATCTTTTGCCTTCTGTAACGGTCATCAACTTGCCCTATAAACTTCTTCTCAATTTCTGACACCTTGCAAGTCAGATTATTTCTACGTGCATGTGAAGTATCTAGGGTATCCCAAGGAATGAAGAATTTCGCCAATCTATCTTCACTCTTGTAATAGTCCCATTTATTCATCTGCTTGTAGTTCGGGACTTCTGGTAGCACTGAATCGTAATTTGAAAAATAATATTCAAAACTATCTCGTCCATAAAATATGCTAAGCAACAGACTACATGTAATGCCATAAGTCAATGGAAGATGATGGTATCTAATGCCCTCATCTACAGAAGCAGGCAGTTGCATGCAGACATAGCAATCCTTAGCCTCCATGACATCGATGTATTCATATAATAGTTTGGCATAAGCGTTTGACTTAAAGTTGCCCTGCGACTCATCTACATGTAACCTACGGGCCTCTGCTGCCAGCAACGCTTTCTCCTGAATTGCATTGTCCTCCTTTTTCCCCGCAGCAGCAGGTTTCGATGTCACTACAGCCTTTGCATCTGTCGCTTTTGTTACACTCTCATGTCCCACTATATATGATACGGTAACTACTATAACTATAAGGAAAATCACTCCTGCTAATAGTGTGCCTACTATGCATTTTGCCTTGCGGTTCGGGTTACCGGCCTCCATGTTCTCAAATAGTATTGTTTCCTTCTGAAAAAGTCTCTTTTCGTTTGTTTCTTCAATCAGTTTCTCTTTGCTTACTCAGTCTGTTAATCACACCTGGAAGCTGATAAACCACTCTTGCAAGCTCAGTCTCTTAAATTTCAACAACAGACAACACTAGCCCTTCTCCGTCCACTAAATGAAATGTCCCTAAGTTTTCTCTTCTTCCACTAGGCGCTAGGTTATCTTCTCACTCTAGTTTATTTACAAAGTCTTTAGGCATCCACTATGATACGCGTTCCAGCAGCTCTAATAGCATATTCCAGTATTTCCATGCGAAGTATGAACTCCTCGTGTTCTGTTACTATTGTGCCAAACGTTGGAAATTCCACTCCGTTCAAGACCATGTCCTTTATTCTGCTTAGGTAGGGAGGGTTGGGAATATTGAGTGTCAGTAACCCTTCAGCTTCGACTCCAGGCACCAACAACTGCACTTCCACCTTGATGATGGGGTCAGTGCTGGCCACTATCACTGCCCTCACCCTCCTGGATCTCTGTCCCCAAGACATCTGCCGCCAGGTAGGTCCACTCTGGAGTAGCGTACCTTCTGCAGGGCACACGCACCCTCCTTGACCTTCTTAGACCCTCTGCTTCTGAGTCCAATGCACCTTCGTCCAAGTCTGAGTCTTCGGATATCGGAGCAAGGGTCCTCTCTGGAGCTGATTTTAGGCTTGGCCCCCTTCTTCTTTCCGGCCAGCTAGCCTCTCCACGCCTTTCCCTCCTGCTCCTTGTCCTTGCACTCAACTCTTGACCACTTGCAGCTTGATCAGTGTCTGTTTCGTATTCACAGCTATTTTCTCCTTCTGTGGCGACGTCGGTTTCGCTGGTGTACTGTCCGTCTTCGGCCTGGTCAGACACACTCCTAGCTTCCTCTGGCACCCCCACAGCTTGGCTGGTCCCCTCTATGGCTTCTTCGTCCACAGCTGGATTCTCATCCGAGAGAGGAGCTGTTTCTTCCAGGGGTGCTGGAACTCTCCGAGTGTGTGAGGCGTGTATCCAGTTGGGCAGACCTCCACACTTGACTGCAGTGTTTGTTACCAGTATGACCTGGTAGGGTCCACGCCAGCGCACGTCTAAGCAATTCTTCCTGACATGCTTCTTCACCACGACCCAATCCCCAGGGCACAGGTCGTGGCACAAGTCTTGAGATGATGGAATTTCAGCAGCCTGCACCTGAAGAGACACAGAATGAATGGCGTCCGATAGTCCCTTACAATAGTCCAGGATCAGATCATCTGTGATATTCAACAGTGCGGCAGTAGGAACTGATGGCAGCCTCATTGCCCTCCCCATTAACACTTCGTGCGGAGAGAGTCCTGTCCTTCTGTCTGGTGTACTACGTATACTCATAAGGACTAGTGGCAGGGTGTCAGGCCAACTCAAGGATGTCGATGAACAAACTTTAGCAATCCGGGACTTTATGGTACCGTTGATCTGTTCCACAATTCCAGAATCTTCTGGTCGATAACTACAGTGCAACTTCTGGTCTATATTCAGGGCTGAACAAAGCATTTTCACAATTTCACTGTTGAAATGTGTTCCCCTATCTGATTCCAAAGAGGTCGGCACCCCGAAGCGCGGTATTAACTCCCTAAGCAATAACTTTGCTACTGTGAGTGTGTCACACCTGCGTGTAGGGAAAGCCTCGACCCATCTAGAAAATATGCAAACAACCACCAAAACGTATCGAAGGCGATTGCATCTTGGCATTTCAATGAAATCCAACTGCATCCTATTGAAAGGGCCACCGGACCTTCCAATGTGACTCAGTTTAACTGGTGTCCTTTTCCCTATATTCAAATGCTGACAGGTGGTACATCGTTGGCACACTGCTTCTGCGGCCACTCTAAACTTGGTGTTATACCAGGTTTGCCTGAATATCCGCAACATAGCTTCTCTACCTAGATGTGCTGGACTGTGTATTCTCCTTGCCATCGGACTAACTAATTCATTTGGCAGCACTGCCCTCCCATCTGCAGAAACCCAGAAACCCATTTCACTTTTCACACAACCTGCGGCTTCCCATGTCTTTTTCTCAATGTCTGGTGCGTTTTCTTGCATGCATTTTAACTCATCCCAGGTGTCTACAGTTTCCAACATCAAAGTTAATTCTGTCCTTTCCTGTATCCCACTCACTTCCACCTCTGTGAAGGAATATCCTTGCTCTGCACAGTAGCGTGCAACTTCGTCAGCATACCTATTACCTTGTGACACAAAATCAGTATTTTTGGTGTGCGCTGTACATTTAACAACGGCAATTGCTGCCGAACCTTGTAATGCTTCCAACAATAGACGTACAAATTCCCCATTTCGGATAGGTGAGCCTGAAGAGGTCATGTAACCTCTTTGAGACCACAATTGCCCGTAGTCGTGAACTAACCCGAAACCATATTGGCTATCGGTGTAAATGGTGACTCGAATTTTGTTACCTGCCAAGCAGGCACGTGTCAATGCAATGATTTCGGCTACCTGAGCGGAGTGTACTCCTTCCAGGCAAGCGGCTTCTACAACTCCAGTAATGGCACAAACAGCGTAAGCTGCTCTCAACTGACCAATATCGTCCCTTACACATGAGCCATCACCAAAGAAAATTTCATCGGGGTCAGTCAATGGCTCATCCACGATATCTTGTCTCGGTTTGGTACATAGTTCAGTCACATCAAGGCAATCGTGATCTTCACATTCATCATCTTCTATATCATTTGGAAGTGGCATCAAAGTGGCAGGATTCAAAACAGAGCATCTCTTAAGGGTCACGTTCTCTGCAGCAAGAATGACTTGCTCATAGCGCGTGAGCCTGCTATTTGTCAGATGCTGTGTCTTGGTCCTGGTCATTAACAGTTCAACAGAATGCGGTACATACACCACTAACTGGTGTCCCATAACAATGTTCTCGCACCTCTCAATGCTGACACCCGTTGCAGCAACGGATTTGAGACATCCGGGCAACGCTGCGGCTACTGGATCTAGAGTAGCTGAGAAGTATGCAACTGGTCTACGGGCATTTCCGTGAATCTGGACCAAAACTGACAAAGCACAACCTTCTCTTTCACAGCAGTAAAGTAAGAATGGCTTTTCGTAAACTGGCATTCCTAGAGCAGGGGCACGACACAAGTCCTCCCTCAACTGCAAGAATGCCATCAAACAATCCTTGTCCCATGGTACCGGATCACTCACCTCCTTGTGCGTCAGTTTTTGTAATGGTTTTGCTTTCAGGGAAAAGTTAGCTATCCACTGTCGGCAATAACCAACCATTCCTAAAAACATCCTAACTTCTCTCTGTGTCGTGGGTGGATTCATTTTCATGATCGCCTCTATCCTGTATGGTGACACCTTCCGTTTCCCTTTTTCAATTCGGTGACCCAAGTACTGCACTTCTGTCAAACAGTACTGTAATTTGCTCGGGGACACCTTGTGCCCGTTCTCGGCTAAGTGATTCAGTAAGGTGATGGTGTCTATTTTGCAAGCTTCCTCAGTTTCTGACGCAACAAGTAGGTCGTCTATGTACTGGACTAGAACCGAGTTCCGTGGCAGTACTAGACTTTCAAGATTTTTCTTCAGCAGCTGGTTAAAGATCGATGGGCTTTCTGTATACCCCTGTGGGATACGACACCATGTTAATACGCGATTTTCCAGCTTAAAAGCGAAAAGAAATTGGCTCTCCTCATCTAATGGGATTGAAAAGAAGGCCTGGCAAAGGTCTATCACTGTGAACCACTCAGCTTGGAATGGTATCTGAAACAATATCACTGATAGATTCGGTACCACTGGACAACATGAAACAACTATGTTATTAATCTTTCGAAGATCCTGCACTATTCTGAATTTCCCACTGGGTTTCTGTAAACCCATAATCGGGGAGTTACATGGACTACCCACGATTTCTTTCAGTATTCCCTGCTTAATCATGGATTCAATCACAGGTTTTATCCCTGCAATCGTCTCCGGGGTCAATTTGCATTGTGGCGTTCTTGGATATTCGACATTTGGTTTTACCATTATTTTCACTGGTTCTACTCCTTTGATCAATCCTATCTCCTCCCCAGTGAAATCCCACACGTCCGATGACACCGCACCTCTCAGGTCCCATGGAAGCTCCTCCACCGTCAAGGTAGGATATAGCTCCACGCATACCTGTGAGTTTGCAACCTTAAAATCGGCATCATCATCGTTAGTCTGCACTTCCACTCCCTGAGGCGTGCAATATATAGTACAATTTAGTTTGCATAACAAGTCTCTTCCCAACAGACACACAGGGCTGGAGTCACAGACCACAAACTGGTGCTCATCACTGTATTTCCCTATTTTCACTGATACTGGCTCCGTCAAAGAACTGGTTATTCTTCTGTTTGCGACTCCTACCACTTGAATGGTTTCCCCTGACATGGGCAAGTCCGGAACTACTGCTGATCTTATAGTGGATCGAGTGGCTCCTGTGTCTACCAAGAAGGTTGTAGGACACCCTGCTACTTCAGCCTCTACATACGGACCCCTTTGGTCCACTTCTAGAACTATCCCAAGGGTACAGTCCTCCATGTTACTCACACGCCGTCCAGTCAATGGATCAACGTAATAGCATTCCTCTCCTCCTACGAAAAGTGGCATTTGTCTATAGGTTTTTCCTCCTGTCGCTATTCTGGGTGGTTGAGGGAACTGGGCTCGAGGAGCCGGGGTCCCCCCTTTGACCACCTTTCCCTTGTGTATCGCTGTCCCCTTTACCAGACTGCTCTGGTCTTCTTCCTCCTCTGGTTCTAGATCTCCAATTTCAATATTATAGGGACACTCGCGTTTCCAATGCCCCACCTTGTTACATTGGTGACATCTAGTCGTCTTTTTCAATGTCGCAATGTCTAACCTAGGTCTCGAATTTGAATTTTCCTCACTGCCTTTATTCTGGTTATTTTGTCTCCTACCCATGGTCCCTGTTCCCTGTTGCTGCTGTCCACCCTTTCCAGCCGACTGCATCTGCACCATCATCAGTTTCTCCTTAAGCTTCTTTGCTTTGGAATCTATCTCATCACTGCAATACCTTGCATATCTCAAAATCTCATCTAATGGTTTGTTTTGCCAACAAATTAAATGTTGCTGAATCATCAAACAAATATCAGGTCTCAATCCCAAGACAAATTTCGATACGAACTGTCCTATGTCTTTAGGATCCATTACATCTAATCCACTGTACTGTTTGAACGCTTTAAGCAATCTTTCATAATATTCATGAACTGTCTCTTTAGGTTCCTGTCTGGTCCGATCTATTTTGACCCAATCTATATCTTGCAATGGTACCTTATCTTTCAGCCATGTCATTACCCTTTCGTACTTTTCCATGACTTTTTCTGATGGTCCGTTTGTCTGAGTATCCCTCTCTGGTTCAGACGTGGGCCATTCGACACTAACCTTACATGCCGTCCATAAGTCTCCTGGGACGACAATATCAAACAGGGTGTTCAGGTCAACCCACAGTACCTTAGAGATCTTTACAAATCTCTCTACCTGCTTATACCACTCCACAGGATTCTCCCTCAGTTTAGGAAAAGAATTGGTAAATGCTGCTAAGTCCCCCCTACTCCAGGGCACGTGCACATAGCTCCCATTCGCGATTTCTCGCAAAGGGTATGCTTCCATCCTCTGTGGCCCTCCCTCTGGGGACATCCCAATTGTGCTCCGCCTGACGGTCCCTTTCTTGGACCACCTTTCCTCCCATTTATCCAAATCTCTCCACGTTCTTATTCCTGTAATCAGTTCTCTTATGTGCGTTTTTAGCCCGATTGTCCTTCTCTCATCCAGATCCTGATCTGTATAATGCAACCTATGGTTACCCTGTAATGCTTTTGTTCTCGATAAATCCACCATGTATCTGTCTGCCAATTCAGATAATATTTCATGTACTGCTCTCGCCTTCCGAGTGATATCCTTTGCTATAAACAGTACCTCATCTTGTTCATACAAGTCAATCCTCTCTAATGGCAAAGTACCATCTATTATTTCATCTAAATCCGATTTTAGACTGATCACATTGAGTCTCCTTGCTTTTATCTCAGCTCTCAATGCGTCATTCTTAGAGGGTCCATTGACATCTCTCCCGTCCCAACTCCGAGTCCTACGCCTAGGCTCGGGTGAGTTATGGGGAGTTCTCCCATGTTCCCATCTTTCTAGGTCCCATGCCTTTCCGTCTTCCCTCGGTGTGTGGTGAAACAATGCTCTATTTCCCACCGTCTCATTCTGTCTATTCTGTTTGGTTTCTCTAGACACATGGTAGGGTCCTTCACCATTTCCCATGTTTTCACAGTTTCCTTGCTGTCTAGTGTCGCTCAGCACATGATAAGATCCTTCACAGCTCCCCATGTTCCCACGATCCCGTTCCTGTCCGTGATCACTGGACGCATGGCGAGACACCTCGCGGCTCTCCATTCTCCCGCGACTCCAGTGTTGTCTACTGTCGCCAGGTGCATGGTGAGTGCACTTAACGCTATCTCTGTACTCCTGCGTTCTTCGATCTCCTTCGTTGTGAATGGGGCGTGGCACCCCTCCACATCCTGTATTCCTATCTTCCTGCACTTGCCTACTTCCACCACTAGTGTGGCGGGTATCTCCTTTACTTTCCTGGCTCTTCCCGTCCCACTCTGGACCGCTTTCGCCAGCCCCGCAGTGAGACAAGGTCCTGTTGTCTTGGCTTCCCCATTCGGCTTCCGCTCCTATCCTGTTATTCTGAATCTCTACGGCAGCATCCCATTCCTTCAAGTACTCCCTTAACTCTTTGAAGGATTTCGGTCGTGGTCCCCTTAGATCCATCAGCCCTCTCTGACCCTCTTGGTCTATTATGGGATCCCCTGCTTGATTTAACGGAGTGCTCCAATCTCTTGGACCTGACAACTGCCTTTGGGAATTAATCATGTTGTTCCTATTCTCTATTTCTACTCTCTCCCTGTCCAACCGTACCTGTTCCTCCTCTCGTGCTCTCTCTGGGTTGTAAATCGATACTACAGGACCTATAGTAACAGGTACTTGGAGAGCGTCCGGCAGTTGGTAGGACTTGGCACGCTCTGCTTCTGGCACCTTTTGTACCACAAACCTTCCGACCACTCTCTGTACTGGACTAGGCTGAGGTATTTCCTCACCGTTGGCGTATCCTCTTTCTACTATAGGAGGTGGTCTATTTTCTCCTGTACCAGTCCCGCCCCCCCTTTGGAGCTCGGGACCTTCCATCTCTCTATTGTACGGAGGTGGTCTGTCTAGCAATAACCTATTTATCAGGCTGTCTTCTGTATCACTCTCATCGTCCTCCACTAGTGGTTTCTTTTCTCCTGTGACTTCTATCACTGGGTATAGTTTATCTACTTCGATTCTTTGCACTCTCCACTTTTTAGCTTCTTCATCCCATTTAGCATCCTGCACTGCTCTTACCGATCGTTTTACTCTTTCCTGACGCCTGTTCAAGCTCCGGTCATACGCCGCCCTAAACCATGCATTAAGGGCTTCAAACTGTGTTGGTCTGGGTAGAGGTCTCGTCGCGAGCATTACTGCTTTCAACTGGTTCAATGCTTCTAATTTAAATGTTCCATATTTTGGGAACGCCAATTCCTCGTTCCCTTCTGTCATATTACTCCACTCAGAGATCCACAGTATAGTATGCAACCCAACATTCGTAGCCATGTAATGGGCTGGTGTACCCTCCGGCGGGGCCTCTTCCCCGTCCACCGATTCTCTATTTTCTCTCTTAAAGGCCGCTCTCAAGCACCTAAAGCATTTCATGATCAAATTCACAATTTTCCTACTTTGTTACGTTTGTTTACTTCCTGATGACAATCCACCAATCCTAGCGCGGTTCTGGCTAGCTGACCTATCACAGCGCGGCTCTTGACAACCGGCCTATCCTAGCGTGGTCTTACACCAACCGGCCTATCACAGCGCGGCTCTCTCTGACGTCACTCGTCTCCCCTTCGCAGCAGTTCCCCTCCTTTCTCAGCTCGTATCCCGGTCATGCATGCGTCCCATTCATACTCTGAAAAATGATTACTTCTGACCAAGCGATCACTTTTCTTGACTGTACACCGACAGTCTAACTGTAATTGTCACCTCAACTGACGAAACGTCTTCCGTAAAAACGTTTTAGACGATCGCCTCAACTGATAGGTTACTTACACACAGTAACTTCCGACCAGCGTCCGTTACTCACACACTCACTCTTTCATTCCCCCTATCTCGGTCCTGCGGGCGATCAATGGTACCTCATGACCCCCTTCACAATGTTTGACAATTACTCTGGGTGTCCGATACACCCGAACCACTTAAGCTCTTCTCTGAACTTAAGATTTTCACCAGGTTGCGCGCGCTCACAACCGTCTCACAATCACACTACAGGCATTCAACTCCGCTTGACATTACAACACAGGTACAACACAAAACACCGCAATCTGACAACGCATGACTCTTTATGCTCACTCTCGACCGTCTCTGCTGCTTTTCTCTCTTGCACCGTCAGCACCTTCTTCGGCAGGCGATTCTTCTGCTGGTCATCTCTCGATCTCTAGGGGCCTCTGGGTAATCTTAACCTAGTCTAGATCACCTTCCTCAAGAAGGCAACCATCCTCTATAACTACCAACTGGGAGGGCGGGATTTTCGATCTCTTATCTGATCACTCTAGATCTAAATCCCTGGTCAGGTCGACTGAATCTTTGTTGCCTGTCATTGAGTAAAAAGGTAGTCCACTACTAGGTTAATCAAACCAATAATTGGCACGACTCTGAAGAACCACTTACCACTGATCAGTTTTAAAGTTTTATTGTAAAGCCAAAGTTAACTGAAGATACAAGCATCTCAATATTAGGTTCAAAAGGTACACTGGCATCAACTGAAACATGAATTCTCTGAATGATCTTAAACGACAGAAAAATACCACTATAGCAAGTTCAAGGATTAGCAGGTTTGCCAATATAGACACGAGATGTAACTTAGAAGTCATTTACACAAAAGAAAAGATCAGGTTAGACTGTCCCTGCACTAGACTAAGTGACATCCCTACTTAGCAGAATCTTAACCTAAAAAGGTGTCAGCCGTGGTGATTTCCAAAGAAGTTCACTCACTTTCTCTTAGTCTTAGGTGAAAACCTATGCATTGCAGTCATGCCCTCTCTGCCTACCCATCCACTCTCTTAGGGTCCTCAGGCCATCTGCTCTCTCTCCACCCCAGGGTGCTGTCCCTAATACAAAATCACAATCGAAATTTGAAACGCCCCTCTGAGACGCCCCTCACGTGGTTTCAGTTCTGGTTTCTTCCATGATGGCACTCCTCTGGGCCTCTCGTTAGCGTTGACCTTGCTTCCCAGGCTCCTTCTCCAGCTCGCCAGTACCCCCCAGAACATTCCTGTACCCTCCTCCAGGCCTGTGCCTGTCTCCCCGGACAGAGCTCTATTCATCACTCTCTTGATTGGAACCCCCTCACACCTGCAAACAGACACCCATGAATAGGGCCCCAAATTCCACTCTCCAGTTATTTAGGTTCGGCCATAAACTTTGCACAGGAATGACAATTTATGCTTTAACGAGACTCAATTCTAACTAACACGTGCAGATCAAAGAAGCCACTTTATATTTCCAGGCCTACTAAATTATCTTGCAAGCGGCCTGCACTCCATGAACCTTTATTTCTAAATCTAAAACAATTCTTGTTAATACACTCTGATTATATAAAACACTTCTATAAAGCACGATTATAAAAAACACTTCTATAAAACATGATTCTTAACATGTGAGCAGAAATTACTGAATAATAGCAAATCCATGTCATGTGAAAGATGTATATGCACGTTTTCGTTCTTCATACATTGCCATGAGGCCTGCACATTTCTACGTTTTACAGCATTACATTTACTTCAGTAGCAGCTAGATAACATGGAATCTGATTAACACTTCTAACCATTTTAAACTTTTCCACACATTTCTACATTAGTCTCACACTCTATATATGTTTCTCTATATTAACTAAACATTCATGTGCATATGTGGTTATATATTTTCAACACTTCTAGATACTTTAACTGAATTCGTGCAACTAGGTTGTACATATGGTGCACTTATACGTTTTCTCAGTTTTGCGCTCTCTCACTGCCAAGCCATGTCTTCCCTGGACCGGAAACAAGCTTCAGAGGACCGGTTTCTGGCATTCCAGCCGTCTTCAGCCCGGCTTGCTTGAATCCAGTGGCAAAGTGAGCAAGGGACTCACGTCTGAGCATACCCTGCCACACTTATGGCGGCCAAAAGCGGTACAAAAGGGTGTGGTGATGGACGGAGCATCTGAATCAATCAAACACTCACACCCAGTCAAAAGATCTAGGTTTAATCCATCACCGTTCTTTATCCCACTCTGCCACCCCAGATTCAAGCAAGCCGGGCTGAAGACGGCTGGAATGCCAGAAACTGGTCTTCGGAAGCTTGTTTCCAGTCCAGGGAAGGCATGGCTTGGCAGTTCGGGTTGGACTGTTCCCATGAGGCACAGGGTCATACTGATTTGCATATAGCCATGTCTGAACTGGGGTGG
>NW_028255649.1:0-56588 GCF_964263255.1 Lissotriton vulgaris
TTATGAGTGCATCTGTTGAACTGTAGATAGAGTGTCTTTAGACAGAACATTTTAACTGTTTTTTGTAATGAAATAAATGTGATATTATATTCAATCTATACAGTTGCCTGTGAATTATATGTTGTGTAAACTGTCCCTCTATTATATGTGGCACAAGTACTTACCAGAGGATGAAGAGTGAGAGAAGAAAGTGAGTGAGATAAATAGCAAGGCACTAATGAGAGCGTTTTTCTCTTACCTTAACACATATAATTGGTTACCCCATGGGATTTCCTTTTTATTCTACTATTAAAGTGCCCTAATCCCACTGGGTGTCAAAGGGGCTCCTCTTTAATTTAAAGACAATCAGAGGAGGTTGCCACAGGGCTGTTTTTGGTAACTTCAGGATAGGAAATTCTAAATTTACTTACCTGCAGTAGTTATAATAAATCTGACCTTGGCTAGTTGTTGTATATATTATAACCAATATTTTGATACTTTGAATGATATTGCTAACTAATTCCAATCAAACGTTAAACTGTATTAAAGTTTAATAAAGCCTATGTGTCTAGAAGTACTACAATGGGAAATATATAAGCATATAAAACATATTTTAGAATGTCCCTGCTTTTTATACCAGTGCACCCACCTTGGGGCACCTAAGGCAGAATTTAGGGGTGACTTATACATAATTAAAAGGCTGTTTCGGACTTTGGAAGTACTTTTAATTCCAAAGTCGAATTTGAACATAGTTTTATTTTAAAACCAGCCTAAGACAGGGTGTCTAAACCTACATGCCCTACCATATATTTGTGGTTTGTGGTGCATAGAATGCACAACGCTGCGCCCCCCCCCCCCCCCAGCCTGGACTGTGTTGAAGGCACTGGGAAGAGGGAGCAGACTGTCTGCTAAGAGGGGTGCCCGGCAACGATGTAATCCACCATGCTGTTCCCGTAAAACAAAAGGAGCGGGCAAATCAAAAAGCATTATTATGTGTAAAGACGGGTCACTGTACCTTGCTCTGGAATTTGAACTGTCCTGTTCCTAATTGCGGGACCTTCTGCACAGCACCTGAGGATTGTTGGTTGGGAAAGCGGCAAAGACTATCGTGAGGAACTTTCCCTGTCCCCTTTCTACTATTACATCGAGCAGCCAATGAAAGCCCTCGGTAGCACTTTTAACATAAGCCCCGAATTTTTTTTTACCTTGGCACACTCAGCAGACACCCGACATTGAGAAAGGCACCCGCTAAAACGCGTCTGCCAGGGGCTGATAGTGTGGACATCGCGAAGATTGCTAAGTGCATCCTGGGGGCATTAAATCTGAGTTTGGCAACCCCAGCATGTGTCAGACCTGTTTTTAGAAATATATATATATAATATATATATATATATATATATATATATATATATATATATATATATATATACATATATATATATATATATATATATATATATATATATATATATATATATATATATATATATATATATATATATATTCACAGAAAAAACCATAGGTTATAGTCCATATATAGTTAGGAATTTGCATTTACAAAACCTTGAAAATTCAATGAAAAAACCATTGGTTATAGAACATATATAGTTAGGAATTTGCATTTACAAAACCTTATTTTACTCGCATAAAACCATTGAAATTCCATATATAGTTAGATGCGCTAACTATATATCGCGCACCCGCAATCCACTGCTGATGATGTCACATATTACATCATTCATGACATGGTTAGTGACATCACTGATGACATCACTGATGACATCTCAAATGACATCACTGATGACATCACTGATGACAACATCCAGTGACTGTATGTTTCTGTAAAGTTAAAATATGTCTTACATATTGAAGAATGAGTGGATGTATAAGTGTCTGGATGAAGGATTTAGTAGGTGCATGACTGACTGTATGAGTGAGTGATTAAATGTGTCTCACTAAGTGCATGGGTTAGTGACTGGGTTTTAATTTGTGCATCATTATATCTGTTGTTCTACAAACTGCTGCATATGTTGAACAGTAGCTATATGAGTAACTGTATGGGTTATTTATTGGTTGTCCAAGTATTTGTATGGGAAACTGAGTGTGTGTGTATGGGTGGCTGGGAGGTGTGTGACTCTGTACATAGATGTGTGAGTAGTTGATTCACTATATGTATGGGTTCAAAAGTGCATGTGGAAACAGCTGTATGGGCGGTTGACTGTGCATGAGTGTATTAGTGAGTGAATGGATATCTCAGTGCTACATGTCAAAGTAAGTACATATGTAAAACACAGTACATGTGAGAGTTGACATCTATAAATAACTGTACATAAGAGCCAGTGAATGTGTGAGTGGCTGTATGGATCATTGTGAACATGTATCAGGGATTGTATAAGAGAGTAAATATGTGTTATTATATGTTTGAATAAGTAAGGTGTGTATAACTGTATAGTTGAGAAAATGGAGGTGTGATTGATTTTTTGCATAACTGACTAGGTGTGTGAGTAACTCCATGGATGAGTGACAGTCCGTGACTGTCTGTTTACACTGATTGTATCTAAGGTTATATTAGAGTCTGAAGAGGTTCATGGTATTATCACATGAATGATATCATCAGTGATATGATCAGTCATGTCAAATGAGATGTTATCAGTGATTTTATCAGTGATGTCATTTGAGATGTCATCAGTGATGTCATCAGTGATGTCACTAACCATGTCATGAATGATGTAATATGTGACATCATCAGCAGTGGATTGCGGGTGCGCGATATATAGTTAGCGCATCTAACTATATATGGAATTTCAATGGTTTTATGCGAGTAAAATAAGGTTTTGTAAATGCAAATTCCTAACTATATATGTTCTATAACCAATGGTTTTTTCATTGAATTTTCAAGGTTTTGTAAATGCAAATTCCTAACTATATATGGACTATAACCTATGGTTTTTTCTGTGAATTTCAATGGTTTTTTAATAGCAAATATCAAAAGCTGTCAAATGTCAAGTACGTGATAGGTAAAAACGTTTTCGTGTTTATGCACGCTCATGTGCTTTGAACGCTCCCCCCCCCCACTCCCCTCTTTTCTCTTAGTAGTACTCTCTCTTTACAGATAGTGAAGGGTAGTTAACGCAGACCTTTACCCCCGTTGTAATCCGTCGTACCTGCTTGTTTCTCCATTTGATTGATTGTTATCCAAGCATTTACTGTTTTAGAATTGGTTCTCTTTGGATCATTCTCTATTTACAAACAAGCACAAAGTCGCAATACTCTGTTTAGTCTTTGCAGATAGTGAAAAATCGTGTAAAAAAATTAAAGTAATCGTGCAAAATCAGTAGACCACTAATTGGATCTCTTTTTGACCTCGCTAAAATACAAACATTAGAAACAACCCTTCATGAGAAATACGAAAATAGTGAAATGAACTGAGCTCCACACCATGAGGGCTGCAAGACAGCTCGGCTCCGTCACCCACCCCGCCCAAAATAACGACAAACCCTATGCAAATATTATAAATATAGACAACACACCAGCAAAGAAACAGGGTAAAACATTTTATTAAATAACTATTTACATAACTATTTTATACTTTTTGTTGCCCGATCCGGCTAGCTCAATCGATCGAGCATGAAACTCATGCACTGATAGCAAGCGTTGAGAGTTTGTAGAACGATGGCTTCAGATTTGCTACATACGGTGTAGTGGCGGGAACTCGGAGGGGGCGTTTGGATCCTGCCCCTTCCCCAAATAAGATTTTCATACGTGAGTGTTCGTTCATGCTTTTGGTCCCTGAGTTGCTTCGATGTCACTGCCTTACACAAATGGCATAAGTTCTGGATGTTGAGTGCCATACTTCAGAGTTCTAAGCAGCGCTTGTAACACTGTCTAAACCTTATTTGCACCTGCTGCAGCTTCACTATTCAAAGTAAGTGGGGTCCGTTTGTGGACCTGACTGCATTGGAAAACAATGTGATACGGTGCCTCCCTAAACCGCTTGATGGAGGCCCCTGAGGGGCGGTGAGATGGCGCGGACTGGGAGGGGGCGCTTGGCTCCTGCCCCCTCCCCAAGTCGTGTTGCCCTGGTGTGGCCTGAGATCGCCCCCAACATAGGCGGCCGGCTCCCGGGGTCCGGCGGAATTTTTTGCCTTTTGATGACTCTTCCATTCTGGACCTTGTCCCACAATCCGTTTGACCTGAAGACACGCTGTAGTGGGGCGCCCCTTTACCGTTTTAGTTGCCATTCCGCCCGCTTTTGGTACTCTGTGCCTCTTCCGCCATTCAGCTGTTTACCGCCCGCTCTTGCGACTACAGCGTCTCGCTCACCATGTAGTTGAGTTGCTCCCGCTCTTAAGATTTAACAGAACTTTTTGGACTGCTGAAAGCGGTTGTATTCCGACCGCTGGTTGGTGAAGACATTTTGACTATATTCTGGACCTGCGTTGTCGCGTAATGCGTCATATGACGCGCCGCGTTAGCCCCACCTTGTTTCTGGATGTTTCAGACTGAAGCTGGCGTCACCATGAGAGCACCACCATCTCGTAGCTCCGTCGTGGCCATTCCGCAAGCAATCATGGCAGCCGCTCCCCACCGGAAGCCTGCGGGAGTCGAGGGCCCCCAAGACTTTTGTACAATCTTCAAGGCTGAGGGGACGCTTTCGAGAATGGGACCCAAGCCCTGGCAGACAAGCGTCCGAGTTCCAAGGTGTCCCAGGGCCATTTTACTGGAGCAGGCCCAAATCCGAAGAGCCGGCCGCCATTTTAAGAGTCCTGTGGTAGCCGCCTATCGCTGCACCGCAAGAGTGGGAGCAACTCAACTACATGGTGAGCGAGACGCTGTAGCCGTAAGAGCGGGCGGTAAACAGCTGAATGGCGGAAAAGGCACAGTGTAGCAAAAGCGGGCGGAATGGCGACTGAAACGATAAAGGGGCGCCCCACTACAGCAGACGAGCCTCCGCCATGTGCTTCAAAACTGCATACGTATCTCGTGATATCAAGGTTGGGCAACCAGTACACAACAAGCAGTTACGAGTCCCATTTACACCGGCGCCATTTTGGGCGCGGCCGGGCAGGTCCAGGATCTAGTCAAACATAACAAATGAGGCTGACGTCTCTGAAGCAGTTGACGCACAGCAGGACATAGCAAATAAACATGAAGTCTCTAAAGCTGTTAACTCACTGCAGGACAAAACAAGTGAACCTGAAACCTCTGGAATAATTGTCGCTCAAAAGAACAACACACAAAACTCTGTAGAGCCTGAAGAAAGAAAAACAGAAGGGCACTTTAGTTTCAGACACACTTAACACTAATGACTTTACAAGGATATCGTCTGTTTATGAAGCAGTTATCATGTTCACAGAATTGACAAAGAAGTGTGCAGACACCAATGCTATTAAGAAACACAAGGAAATCCCTAACGCATCAGCATTCTCGGAAGAGGTTAACACAGATAACATCTTAAGGAACAAAGAAAGACAAAATAAGGATGAGGAAGTTATCACTTTAGTTTTTTCATCAGCTAGCGACAGCAAGAAACATATTGTAATGGAGATTAGAGAGGTTACGGATGGATGAATAAATTATCCAAAGAAATGGCGACTCCCCCCCTTTACCAGATTAGCTAAATCTTTGCGTAATTTGGACGTTAAAGTTATATTATTGTTGTTGTTGTTGTTATGGTTATAGTTCTGGCTAATTTTAGCAAGAAACACATTGTAATGGAGATTAGAGAGGCTACGGATGGGTGGCCCAGGATATCACCACTGTTCCCCATGTCATAAAACCTTAGGATGTTCAATAACTGAAACAGCTAATATGGGTTTACTTACAGGGGACATCTTTTGTTCTGTTTTGTAAAGTAAAACTTTTGTGAATGCAAGTATTATACATAGTAAGTGTTTAATATAGCATTTGTCAGTCATTGGTTAAGCAGCTAGGACCTGTTCACTCTTGACACCCCAGGTGCTGTGTATGTTGCACTATAGTGCTGCATCGGGAATACGGACAACCCTATTGATGTTGATTTTTCATTATTGATTATTGTAAAGAAATGGCGACTCCCCCCTTTAGCAGATTAGCTAAATGTTTGCGTAATTTGGGCATAAAAGTTATATTATTGTTGTTGTTGTTATCGTTATAGTTCTGGTTAATTTCCATTCAGAGTGTCCTACACAGCACCACTCTAGGTAAACACTACTTTATGTAAAACCTGGGACATAGCACTCATTGAAACTATAGTTGGTCACCATGGGGTTTAAAGAAGGGATGGTTCTTCACCTGGGTGCCTTCCACAACTCAGCACGTTCTGCTGCCTTGGGACTATTCGCACAAAAGACAGCTTCTGACCATTGTTGTTTTTTTTATCAAAAAATGTTTAAATATATTTACAGTTTTTGTTGCGTTCGTTATATTTAAAAGTTAATAAAGTTTTATAATCCAACTTTCTTGGAGTACTATATTTTTTTTAAAAATCGGGTGAATGGGGCCTTGAATCGGGTTATTGTCATGTGTGGGCTTTGCAAGTGTACTGCTACAGGATCGGACATTTCAAACTCAAATGCACGTTCTTTTTCTTACCTTTCCGAAGCATGGAGCGCAATAGCAGGCAGAGAAAGGGTGAAGCACGTGTTGAACACTGCCTGGCCTGGCAAGTTGCTGGCAGTGCCCCCCCGCCCGCTCCTGAAAGAGGGCACACACACACCGCCGCCCCGAGTACTTCACAAATCTTTAAAAGACCATGCGCTTGTTCATGAGGCTTAAATGGTTTATCACCCCTTCTAGAACCCCTGCATCGACCCTCTGACGTTTCCTGGAAGAATTAGCACGTAACACAATACCAAGCCCTGTCAGCTGAAACCCCCGAGGAATCGTGGGGCATATTATCAAGGGGGTTTATTTCCGCTCTTTTGGCTTTAAAAGCCAAAACAAAGGAGATAAAATTATCTCCCTATTACCAAGCTGTCGCTAACACCAGTTAGTGACAGCTAAAAGGAGATAGCGACCATCTTGGGCCCCGCTTTGCATGTCAGTGATATTTATAACTAATGACATGCAAAGTGGGCGTGCCAAGATGTTAGCGACTGGAAACAGTCCCTAACCATCGCTACCTCCTATTACCAACTTTTGGAGATATTCGCGCTAAGCGTGAATATCTCCAAAAGCTAACACCTGCCCTGAGCAGTTTTTAGCCATGTTATCCAATGGAAGGTGGATAACATGCCTAAGAGCATTTGCTGGATAATGCATGAATATCGCTGACTTTTCAGTGATATTCATGCATTGCGGACGTTTTTTATCGCATTTGCGATAAACCTTGCTAATAGCAAGGTTTATCTGCGATAAAATTCGCCGATGTGCGGCGATAATTTTTGTCTCTAAACAAGTTAGAGACAAAAATTATCGCTAGTTGTTGGTAATATGCCCCGGGTTTTTCCTTGCAGGAATCGGGAGGCGGAAGACTAGCACTGAAATCAGTAGTCTCACGCCTGAATCGGGAGGATTGGTATGTCTGGATTCTCTACAGCTGGGGCCATAAACTACATCCGCAGGGCTAGGTGATAGCCTGGGTCCGGCCTGGACAATCGGACACAGAGGAAGAGGAGTGTCAGAGGGTGCGGTAGTGAATAGGGTGAAAGGGAGGTGTCGGGCGGGCACAGGGTGTGATTCTCAGGGAAGAGCAGCGCAGATGGGGGGAAGTATATGGCCAATGCATGAGAGAGAGAGCGGGGGTGACCAGTGCGTGGGGGAGATGCTTGCGAGGGTGGGGAGCCGTGCTGAGAATCGACGGCGTGCAGAGAGTGGGTCTGGTCAAGGCATCTAAAATGGCTGCCGTGCACGACAAAATTGTGGCATTGGACAAAAAAGCAAGATGGCGCAGACAATGTTTATCAATAAGGATTCATTTATAACAAAATATTTACTCGCAGTGACAAAATGGTGGTCAACACTTCCTGATTTCCATCGAATCGAACGTTAACAGACGTCACGCAGCAAAAAAAGAAAAAAAAGCTCACGCACAGCCGCTGGAAGACATGTATCAACATATATGAGCCTCCTCAGCCACCCTCAGAAAACATAAGGGGTCAGGATACGTCTCCCGCACCCCCTTATACCTAGTAATTTAATTAAAACGAAACACAAAATGGCGAATTCCCGTTTCGCTACCAGTTTGCGACCCAGTTCGCGGCCCGGGAAGCGCTTCTACCGTGAAAAATATATATTTTTTTATTTTCCCCACGGGACCCTTTAATAACCCCAACATCATTCCTAGGGGGTCAAGAGAGGTATACCTTGCCCCCTTTTCATTAAATTCCCCCTTCGTTTTTCACCTCTTCTTCTCTCTCGATCCTACCGAGAGATAAGATGGCGGCCGCTCCGGACTGTTTAGAATGTTGACAGACACCGGAGAGCCAATCAGCTTTCTGCGCGCAAAGTTCCGTTTCGCGAAAAGTAAGCGGACCAGAGCGCAGCCCGGAGCGCTGTTACAGATATATATCTTGTTTTGAACGTTAATTTCTCAAAATCCACTGGAGCACATATATTGAGACCTAGCAAAGGCACATCGGGCTAACAGTCCCAAGTTTCGTGCAAATCCATTCAGCCGTTCGAGCTAAAAGTGAGGCCAAAGGCCCTATGGAAATTAACATGGGAAAAACGCGTTTTGGGACCCCCCTTTTTTCTCGGCCCCCCCTTGACGAAACCCCCCCAAATTTTCGGGGGCTGCTCAGAAACAAAATGTGCCATTTTCCTGAAAATTTCAGCCGATTCCGTCCACAAACGCCAAAGTTATTAGACATAGAATTTTCAAAAGTTCCATAGACAAATAATCCTAACTATATATACCTACTGGCGAGACGCCAGTAGGTAATATATATATATATATATATATATATATATATATATATATATATATATATATATATATATATATAGTCCTCGCAGATAGGAAAGGAGAAGAACTTTGCAGGAGCCGTTTAATGATGGACAGCCTAGCAAAATGCATTTCGGCAATGAGCCTTCTTCAGTTGCTGTTGCTGACACGTGATGACCCCACCTGCATCTTTGAAATGTCCAGTACCACCCTCATTGGAAGGTAAGTAGGCTCCCGCCCCCAAGTCACATGTTGATTCAACCATGGTGGCACAAATGAAACTTCAACTCCCAGAAGACAGTGCTACTGTCGAGTATTCCAGGGGACGGCAGACAAAGTTCAAGGTAAAGATGCAGTAGTGAAATGAGGTTTGCACACCAAATAATTAGTCTCACGCACTCCCTCCAGTCCTCAACAGTTCAAACCTCGAGCGTATATATATGTATCCTCGTAAACCCACAACAGTGACATGCGCTCTCAGTATCTCGAAAGTATACAAGGTATTAAGTCCAAGGGTGTTTTCTTCATTTACCAACATGTTTCAGCTTACTCAGAAGCCTTGCTCATGTAAATTAAGTTGTGCTCTAAACAAACAAATAAAGCATTCAGCTGCTGTGTCAACACAAACAAAGGACTGTAACTCAAAACAATGCAGCAAATCCATGGCAGCCATCTTGTAATGGGAAATGCAATCAAGTTTAAATTATAACAATCGTGCTGTACAATACCATACAATTTCACATTGATATGCATTCATTTGTTGCTATGTCCAAGTTGTAAAATAGGGTCGCAATAGCAAATGCTTAAAGGATTATCTGCATGTGCAATTAATAGTCACAACCCTTTGATTACTGTGGTACTAATGCCAGATGTGTGGTGCATGATGTCTCCACGTTAGCAAAAATACTCGTATGGTAAACTCAGTGTGTAAGATAAAACCATAGTGGCAGATTTTCAGGTGTTGTTGCATGAATTAAATTAAAAGGTCACATCCACTAAACACAATGTGCCAGATATATGTTAAACCCCAAGTACAAGTACTGTGATTACATTTCCCATTACAAGATGGCTGCCATGGATTTTCTGCATTGTATTGAGTTACAGTCCTTTGTTTGTGTTGACACAACAGCTGAATGCTTTTATTTTGTTTAGAGCACAACTTCATTTGCGTGAGCAAGGCTTCTGAGTAAGCCGAAACATGTTGTCCAATGAATAAACACCCTTGGACTTAATACCTGGTACACTTTCGAGTTACTGAGAGTGCACGTCACTGTTGTGTGTTTACGAGGATTGATTACTGGCAAGCTCCGCCGGCCTGTGCGCAAATTCTAGCGAGGCCCGAGCAGTCAGAAGGAGCAATTTTTTTAGGTATGTATATATATATATATATATATATATATATATATATATATATATATATATATATATATATATATATATATATACATATATATATATATATATATATTACCTACTGGCAGTCGCCAGTAGGTATATATAGTTAGGACCTAGTTTCCATAGGAAATCCGCAACATTCTATTGGAAATAACTTTGGCGCCGGTTGATGAATCTTCGCGAATTTCTCAAAGAAGATGGCCCGCTCCGCTCCTTCCCTGAAAGTTTTGGGGGGATTCGTCAAATGGGGGCTGAGAAAAAAGGGAGGTCCCAAACGTGTTTTCCCCATGTTATTTTCCATAGGACGATTAGACACGGCCACAGCCCGAACAGCTGAACGGAATTACACCAAATTTGGTAGAGAGGTAGAGTTCGGTTCGCAGATCACACTTTTGCTTAAATGGTGTAAATCCCTAGTGGTAGTTCCTGAGAAAATCAAAAGGAAATAAATGTATATATCTATAAGCACGCACAGTAAGCGTACCGTACGCGTACCTTCGCGTAAGCGAGCTGCATGCTGATTGGCTGCCAATGTCTGTCAACACTCCAATATACTAATCGAAAAGGGGAAGGATCACTAGTCCTGCACAACCCTAGGTATGCAAGAGAAACGTGGGGTGTCCCAGTTAAAAAGACCCTCATGCACGTGATGTGTATGGTGGTAACTTAGCGGTATATCTTGGTTCTCCGCTATCAAATCACATGTGTGCATGATCATCAGGTCGATTAGGTTATGCAGCCTCCACCGGGAGGTTCTTACCCAAGGTTGATATAGTAGTGAGCCAGTGAGAAAAGGGGTATTTAAAAAAAAAAAAAAAATGGTCAACATGTTTTTGCCTCAATTGCCTGAATTAGGACTTATGGGCGTTCATCAGGACCACTGGGTGAATAATGTGAAGAAAATTATAAATATAAGGTGCTCTAAAAACAGAGGTGAGAAATAGGGAAATTATCAACCTGTTTCTTTTGCAATGGAGGTCTCAATGTACCTATGGGAAAAATAAACACAAATATTTTTTTACTCAACATACAAGGGATGGGGTACGGTGGGACACAAACTTAGCAGAAAACTGCTAGACATCATCTATTCAGTGATAGACTACATACCAACTAAAAACGGCAATACTTCATAGACCAACAGAAGTTTATGGCAATGTCAACTCTCTCCTTGTCTCTCTCAAATCATGCAGAGGGCTATAGCATGCTTAGAATTGGTGATGCATGCATGTTTTACAAGTGTAAGAATGTCATACAAACATATCTCAAGGCGTGAAATAGTCCAGAGGTTCGTGTTTGTCTATTCAACATTCGGAGAAAGTGCGTGATGTCGTTTTTTTCAATCATACTGTGCTCACTAACCATCAGAACAAACGTATGTTAACATGTGCAAATTTACTGTAAATACATTTGATTGGTTTGAGCCGAATTAGACTTAAATAATGCTCTTTTATATTCATTATCTAAAAACCAGTTGAGCTGGTGGTCATATATAAGTGATTACTCGTGGTCCGTTCGTGACAAAATAGGAAAACTTATTTTATCTCGTGCGGGTAACTAACGCGCTTCAATCAGGTGGCTGAGCTACAGGCGGACTATAGGGAGAAAGAGCTTTTGGTCAAATCAATGCGCAGCATGATACTTGCGATTATGATATTCTCGCTTCTCCGGCATCGCTACCTTCTGTGTCTGTTGCTGGCGTCCGGTGTGTACGCGCTGTTCGTGCCGACCCGGAAACGAAGAGTTGCGTTTCCGGGTCATTATTTTAAAGTGATCCTATTGGTTGTTGCCCGCACGTGTGTTTCCATGGGAACCCAAAGTATGTACAATAGCTTTTTATCATGCAAGAACGTTGCAGGCTAGTTGGATACCCATATGTTAATTGGTTAGTGCTTGTTTGATAGATATGAATAGCTAGGTCCAATGGTTACCACTGTGCTTAGCGTTGGGTGATGTAACGAACATTATTATGTCTAGTGATGGGCTCGTGCTCTTTCGTCTTTAGTCCTATGTTTGGACTGTAACATCTACGGTTTGACAGCTGTACATAGTTCTATAGAAAACGGAACAGCACACTGCAGAAATCGAGGGGCATAGTCTAAAGAATTATTATTATTTTCATAATCAGAGTGTTTGTTCGTCTATCTCCAGTTGTGAGACTGAATGTGAAAACATGGGACGCAACATGTTTTTCAGTTGGATCTGTACAGATGGTATCTTGAGCATTGTATGTAAAAGCTCCCAGTTGTATTTAAGGGGTCTCTAAAAATACATAATGTAAATAGTAGTGTAGTGTAGGTATACTCTATGGAAGGGCATTATTTCTGATATCCTCTTGTGCCGTGTAGCAACTCTGGTATTCGATTTTTAGATTCAGTTCTGGTGCCTCTTAATAGTTCATAGGTTACTTTAGTCAGGTGGTGTTTAATCATTGTCTCGTAAGACTGAGCCACAGGATATTATCGTTCAGGCCTTCATTGTCCGTTCTCAACCTATGCACCCACCTTTGCTCTATTTCAAAGAGAATCTTCTCAGCGTTTCTGTCTTTGTTAGGTAATGTCTCAAGGATGACCCAGTGTAGTTCTTCTACTGGGTGGCCCATCTCTAGGTAATGGTTCGCCATTTTCGTAGGGCTCCATTTGCACTTAACATTGCTACGGTGCTCACACACTCTTTGTTTAATCTTCCTGCACGTCATGCCGATATATCTCAGACTGCATGGGCAGGTGATCATGTAGACCACGTGGCTGGTATTGCAATTTGTGTAGGTCCTCAGGGTCCATTTGAAATCTGGTAATAACTGTAGTTCTTTGGTTGGTCTGGTTAAGCTGCATACGGAACATGAGCCACATGGAAAGTGTCCTGTGACTTGGGGGTGCCCCATGGATTGGTAATTCCTCTGGGTATTCTCGGGGCAGGTCTACTATGGACTAGAATGTCCTTCAAATTGCTACTCCTCTTATTTGCGAACCTTGGTTTGGGCCAAGACAGGTTCCCAGATGTCAATATTTGCCAATTTTTGTTAATGATCTTTTTACACTGTTCGTCATTGGACTGTAGGTGGTCACACAGGTCAGAACATCTTCTGGGGGTACTCTTTGGACAGTTTAGAGGAGTCCCTCTCTATTTTGGTCTCGGGCACGTTTTTTGCATTTATTGATCACCCTCCTGGGGTAGTCCCGGGCTTCTAGTTTTTTGCAGAGGTCGTCGGCCTGTGATTTATACTCAGTCATATTACTGCAATTACGCCGCAATCTGAGGAACTGGCTGTATGGTAAATTTTCTCTCAGAGGGCGGGGTGGAAGCTCTTGTAGGAGAGGAGACTGTTCTTAGCGTTTGCCTTAAAAAAGGTCTGTGTTTGGAGAGTGCCGGCATCAGCATAGATGGTCACATCCAGAAAGTCAATGCTTTTCTGGTTTGCACAGTAAGTAAATCTCAGGCATTCATCTCTCAAGTTAAGCCAGATATGGAAGTCATGTAAATCAGTGAGGTCTCCTTTCCAGATGACAAAAATATCGTCCATATACCGTTTCGAGAAAAGTATATGACGATAGAAGGGGTTGTTGTTCTCATTCAGGATATGTTGATCCTCAAAAGTGCTGACGTAGAGTCCTGCCACACTCGGGTCAAATGTGCTGCCCATAGATGTTCCGTGGCATTGCAGGTACAGTGTGTCTTTGAACTGGAAAACAAATTCTATCAATGCCATGCGGCAGCATTCAAGTACAAAGTGTCTCGGGGTCTTGTAGGACCATACAGAATTGAAAAGTATGGTCTCAAGGGTGTCCATTGTCTTCCCCTGTGGTAAGCTGGTATATAAGATTTCCACGTCAAATCCAACCAGGAGCATGGTGGCTGGCGAGTACTCAATGTTCTGTAACTGGTTTCGAAGGTCTCTGGTGTCCTTTAGGTATGTTGGGGTTTTTTGGGCCAAAGGTCTAAGATATTGGTCAGCGTACTGGGAGTGTGGTTCCAGGATTGATCCAATGCCTGAAACAATCGGGCGTCCAGGCGGTGGTACTCGCCCTTTGTGTGTCTTTGGTAGGGAGTAAAAGTAAGGAGTCCTGGGTGCTGTGGTTCCTAGATACTCAGCCTCTTTTTTAGAGATCCAGTTGTGAATGAATGAATGAATTCCGATTTGTAGAGCGCACGTAGCTGCCCTGAGGCATCCAAGCGCTAAGCATACCATCTGAGGTTTGGGTTAGAGGAGGCAGGTTCAGCTCCATCATTAAGTAGTGAATAGGAGCGTTTTCAGCTGTTTGCGAAAGGAGAGAATATTAGAATTAGATCTGAGATGCTGGGGCAGAGCGTTCCACCTCTTAGCCACATTGTAGGAGAAGGAGCGGCCTCCTGACCTTGATTTCTTTATTGGCGGCACAATTGCTAGATTTGCAGAGGTGGAGCGCAACTGTCTTGTGGGGAGGTAGGGTGTAATGAGAGGGAGATTGATTGCCGGGCCTGTAGACCAGAAGGTCTGGTGGGCAATACACAGTGCTTTAAAGTTTACTCTTTCCTTTATAGGGAGCCAGTGCAGTGTCCTCAGTCCGGGTTTTGCTGATGATCTGCGGGGGAGTTGTAAGAGTGTTCTGGCTGCGCAATTCTGTATTAATTGCAGTTTGCGCAGGGTGAAGTCAGGGGCTCCGAGATACAAAGCATTTCCGTAGTTCCGTTGTTTGTTTCTCCTTCTTCAATCATCATGGCGATAGTTCTCTGCAGTCTCGGTGTAGGGTCTGCTGTTAAGACCTTGTAAAATTTGTCATCAGAGAGTAATTCCATGCATTGTTTATCATACCCTTCAGCCGTAAGGAGGACCACCCCACCGCCTTTATCGGTTGGTTTGATGACCATATTTCGATCTTCTTTTAGGGCATCCAGTGCTCGTTGTTCAGCTCTAGTGATGTTCTGGAAGGGTTTTTGGGAATTTTCTGCAAGTTTGTCAACTCCTTTGAATATAGCCTGCTCAAAAGTCTGGATTTCAATAGGGACTTGGGAGTTAAGAGGGCAAAAGGATGATTTGTTCCTCAAAGTGGTATCTCCTTCTCTTGTGGGAGGTTGGTCTCCCTTGAAAAATGCTTTTAATTTTAGCTTTTGACAGAATTCTGCCAGCTCACATTTTGTTTTGAACAGATTTGGTTTGGGAGTTGGAACATATCCCAGACCCTTATTGAGGACACTTTCTTCATCTTTGGTTATAATCTTGTCTGTTAGGTAAACAATGAGGGATTCTTATTTGCCCCGGTCTTGGCCTTGGTTATGCTCCTTGTCTGTACTTGCCTGGTTTGGTCGGACCAAGTTACTCCTCTCCTCCGTGTCCTTTGTGATGTTTGGCCGTTCCCTAACAAAGGAACCCGTTGTTGATAGTTCTGGCCTTGTTGGTGTTGCATCTGGTGGTTCATGATCGGAGGCCCTTGAAAGTAAGGGTTAATCCACACTTGGAAATGGGGATTAAAGGGTTGGAAGGGTATTCCTTGATTGCCCATTTGGAAGAACTGTGGGCGCCATTAGTTGCATCCTCGTCGGTTTCCTCTTTTGTTCTGATAATGATTTCTGTTGAAATTGGTGGATTCATCTCCACTTTGGTCAGAACCTGTACTAGATGCGCCGCTGTTAGTACCATAATTAGAAGCGTTGTCGTCTGTCTTGTAGTCTTTGCTACTGTAAGGATGCACTTTCTCAAGAGAAAATTTCTTGAGTTCTTTTGCTAATTTTTGCAATTTGGTCTGGGTGAGGTACTTGTGAGTATCACTCATCTCCTTATTGATTTCTTCTAGTCTTTTTTTGTATATGGTGATGTTCACAGTGTTGTTCAGCTTGGTCTCTAGGATTTCGATCTTTACTGTGAGTTCATCTGTCTATCTCGTGGCGGTTTTGATAATCAGGACCAAATAATCCCTAGTATATTTCCATGAGATTGCGGACCAGTCTTTTCTAAAGGCCAAATCTTTCAGGAAAATCCTGGGCGCATTGGTAACCCAGAGTCCTCTGGGTGCCGCATTAACTCTTACTTTTTTTTTTAAAAAACCCGGAGAACCAGATAGAAAAATGTATTACGTCTGGGTTCGGTTCTGGTAAACTCTTGAGTCGTGCATATTGTGGACTTATCAAGAGTAACAGATGCACTCAGAGTATAGAAATCAAAAATAGTGGGGGGGGGTTAAAATTGGTCGACATGTTTCTGCCTCAATTGCCTGAATTAGGACTTACGGGCGTTCATCAGGACCACTGGGTGAATAATGTGAAGAAAATTATAAATATAAGGTGCTCTAAGAACAGTGGTGAGAAATAGAGAAATTATCAACCTGTTTCTTTTGCAATGGAGGTCTCAATGTACCTATGGGAAAAATAAACACACATTTTTTTTACTCAACATACAAGGGATGGGGGTACGGTGGGACACAAACTTAGCAGAAATCTGCTAGACATCGTCTATTCAGTGATAGACTACATAACAACTAAAAAATGGCAATACTTCATAGACCAACAGAAGTTTATGGCAATGTCAACTCTCTCCTTGTCTCTCTCAAATCATGCAGAGGGCTATAGCATGCTTAGAATTGGTGATGCATGCATGTTTTACAAGTGTAAGAATGTCGTACAAACATATCTCAAGGCGTGAAATAGTCCAGAGGTTCGTGTTTGTCTATTCAACATTCGGAGAAAGTGCGTGATGTCGTTTTTTTGTATCATACTTTGCTCACTAACCATCAGAACAAACGTATGGTAACATGTGCAAATTTACTGTAAATACAATCGATTGGTTTGAGCCGAATTAGACTGAAGCACAGTGACACGTAGGAGACTACGATTTTCGAGCGCTGGTAAACCAACGATTGCACACATTTTTAAAGTGTTTGAAATGTGTTTTTTAAACTTGTAATGCACTCACTTACTTAAATGTAAAGCGCACTTGCTCCCCGGTCCACCGCCAAAAGTTTGGTTTGAGTGGAGGGACGGCGCCACGCCCACCACGGAGGAAGTGATTGCTACTTCCGGGGCACAACCAATCAGCGACCTGCAGCTGACTCCGCCCCTGTCCATATAACCCATGTGTCCTCGGCCGCGCAGCCAAAGCCAAAGTCCTGCCCGTCTGCGCCCATCCGCGACCAGACGCGGCCAGTGGCCATGACCCTTGGCTCTTCCAACCACTCCCATATTGCCTACTCGAAAGAGGCTCTTCTGGCATGCATTCCTCCTACATGCTCCAAAGGCAAGCTCATAAATTGTATACATACCCCTCTCACATGTTCTGAATGCAACCTTTGTCTCCTTTCCTTACCCTCTGAAATTGATCTGGAAACTGACGACTTTCCACCGATACGGCATATACCAATTCCCACTCAACCCTTAGTCAACCACTCTTTTATCAGTCTAAATTGTAGGTCACTACCTAAACATAAAAGGGAAATTTATGATCTACTTACAACATCACAACCAACTGCACTTTTTCTCACTGAGACCTGGCTGACTAATAGCTCGGGTCCAGACATAGCAGCTGGGCTACCCACTAACTACAGCTATATTAGCAAAAACAGAACACATAAAGAGGGAGGCGGTATCGCTATTATTTTTCAAAATTCTTACACATGTCAATGGATAGATCTTGACATCCCCAATTGTGATGTGGTAAATAAAATATTACCCTGTCATAATTTCTATACTTTAAACAAAGGGTCATGCATTAAATGAGAGGCAGAGTCCGTGGTGTCCGATTCAAAAGGGCTTTATTTCAATAACCCGGGTTAGCGGAGAATCGGTTCCATCACCACTAAGGTTCAGGAAGGGTCTTCTGAACTTTATTCACAGAGTACAATATTTATACATTAGATTGCATAGAGAGGAGGAGTGCTCTAGGCCGAGCAAGAGAAAGAAAGATAAGAAACATGTGGGCGTACATGTGGGCGTTCACTTGAGGAATCATAAGTGAGTCATGGGTGGGTGGATACATGGAGGGGGTCTGCATGGCCAGCTGGAACCTTTGCCCTACTTGTGTGCGCAACTTGATAATGACGTGTGATTGACGTGTAACTGAGGGGGACTGGGGGAAGCTGACTTTCGTGCTAGTAGAGAGGCCTTTGGTGTCAGGACGACCTGCACGTAGTGTATTACCTGATATCTTGGGTCCGGGGATGTTTTATCTGAAGTAAAGGTCGCTCATCACTAAGAGCCAGTGTGGCATATATTTCTTCGTTTTTTACGTGGGGGCTTTGGGCTTTCTATGGATGCGAGCTCTGTAAATCACTGTAACGGAGACAGAAAGACTGGGCTCTATCTCTGCAAACGGGCTCTGTTTACCTTTCTTCACTAAGCAGGAATGTGATTCTGTAGGGCAGGCAGATAACTGTGTGCAGAATACTGTCTGGGCACCCTCGTGCGGGGCCTCATCGGCTGACTGAAAGTATGCGAGAGGTCAGGGATGCGGAGCTGCATCCCTCTGAGTGTCTGGAAGCATGAAAACCTTAATTCGGGTCCTGGCTCGGGGTGAGCCACAGAATGGGTCCATCTTGACTTACAAACGTGCACAATGCAATTACATTGGCAACATAGGCCTCAATGCAGAATTAACGTTTCTTTCATGGGGGACTTGATAGCTGACATCCTAGTGTAGGACGTAAATGCAGAGGCATCATTATTGCAGGCCATAGAGGGAAAATGCATGGGTGGCATGCACATACACTAAACGTTGGGGTAGCACAGGGGACATAATAGGCCAGGCAAAATTTCATTTTCCTCATTCCCTCCTTGTCCCCTACGCACCCTTTAGGTTACATCTATATTCATGAGACCGTATATCTGATCATACAGCATCATTTGTTCATCCTTTATCCTTTGTATATGTGGATGGGGTACACAGGCAGTGGCACACAGGCCGCAAATCGCCGGGCCACACTGCAGACAGAGACAGCAGCCGAATACTATAAGCAGTATCATTCCTAGGAACGGCAACACTTTCCATCCCCAGGCTGATATTACACTCCAGAGCCAACCGGACCAAGTCCAAGTGCCTGGGTCTTGATGTATCTCGTGAGCAATCTTGTGGAGCCTTGTTATTGCTGCGTATGAAGAAAAAGAATCCTTTGTTGAAATCTGTATATTGCTCCCAAGCTGTCTCAGTCTGATCAATCTTGGAGGAATCGCTCTCTCTCCGGTATCTAACATGCTCTAGTCGTGAATCTCGATGATAATTGGATGGGGCAAGAAAGACGGGGGCAGCAGGAACGATATATAACATGTTCCACCCCAGTCTAAGGGCAGATGTACATAGGCTGTCTGACCGCAAATGAAATAGGTATGGCGTGATGCTTTGAAAGAAGACTTTCCTTTATCATTAAACTCGACGACAGCATTACATTTGTTGTGTCCCATATGTACTGATCCTTTCTTTCTAACGCACAAATCACCTTTTGCTGGCAGAACTGTAATAAACTGTGGACCTGCATTTTGCGTGGGCTGAACATTCAGCATCATAAAGCTAAGGGAAGCATTTCCTTGCTCGTACTCTTCATTTTCTAGATCTGTTCCCATCCTTTGGGGACGACCGTCTTTGTCTGGAAAACATGCCTCATTCATTACTTTATTCAAGTTACCCCATATCCAATCGCCCTGGTAAACTATGGACTTTCTGTCTAGTGATGTCATTAAGGCAAACCATGCTCCACACGAACCATTGTGGGAGAACGGAAAAGGGAAGAAGGGCAGAACTCCCTTCGTCTTTTGAAAAGGTGGGAGTTGGCCACATACCCAGCAATCTGTTGCATTGCTGGTCTGATGAGAATGGTGCAACATCCGTATAAAAGTATTGTTGCGCAGAGCTAGTCGATAGGACAGTTCATGGGGTGGCAGATCACTAAATGTATGCTCTACAGTGTCATTAATAAAAGAGTGTATATGTGAAGAGATAGGGGGAAAGAAAACATGTAGAATTAAGCTGATACATATTATAGTGATGCACAAAAAGGACATAAAAATCAAAGTTACTATACATCGACTGTGTAATAGCTTGCAGTATTTTGCTCTCATCTTGCTCTTTTTACTATTCTTACTATTCTGGTCCATGATCCTATACATGTCAGAAACCTGTCGAACCGATTCACCACCTAGTGGACTTAAACAATTAAACGCTGTCTGACTTTCTAGATCTTAACTTGGACCTGTACTCTTGCTGTGGAGTCTTTTCTAGTAAAGGGGGCTTAAAGTCGGGAATGTCATTGTTATTGTCATTGTTCTTTAACAAAGTTCCAGAGTGTCCGTAGAATTATCTGCAGTGCTGTGCATGAATCCATCCTTTTCGTCCTTCGACCTTGACGGCTGTCCTCGTGGTTAATAATACCAACTTTGGCGCCTTCCAACGCGGCTCAAGGGGGCTTGATCGATCAAAGTTCCGCTCATAGACGACATCTCCAGGGACTATGGCAGGCTCCTTGACCTGGGTGTTGTCAGGGAAAGCGGCGGCAACCTGTGAACGACAAGAGAGTAGTGCAGACATCAAGGAAGCCAGGTAATCTGTCAGCATATTACTGTCAACATCGGTAATTTTCTTAGGCATAGGCGTACCCCACATATTCGGTGGTCTACCGAAAACTACTTCATAAGGAGATAGGCCTGTTCTGGAATGTGCTACCATACGCATGTAAAAGAGGGCAACCGGCAAGGCTACCATCCACTCCACGCCTTTTTCTGCACAGATTTTCGCTAATCTCGTCTTAAGTGTCTGATTATGGCGCTCTATGAGTCCTGCTGCTTCAGGGTGTCGTACACAATGAAACTTCTAATTATATCCTAACAGAAGGGACACTTGTTTCATTAATTCAGAATAGAAAGGCTGACCATTGTCTGAGTACACGACACGAGGCAATCCGTCTCTGGGGAAGAATTCACACACCAATTGCCTGGCGGTGGTCACAGCAGTATAATCTGGGACTGGATACGCTTCTGTCCATCTGGATAGTGCACATACAACTACCAGGACATACTTGTAACCTCTACATCTGTCCATTTGGATATAATCCATCTGGAGGACCTCAAAAGGGTGGTCAGAAGGATGAAATCCGCCTTGTTCCACCGGGATGCCTTTACCTGGATTGAACTGGCAACAGATCATACAGGTACGTACTTTCTGTTTCGCTGCTGCACGCAGGTGCTTGTTAAACCATATGTTCTATAAACTGTCTAGCATTGCCTTTTCTCCTAAGTGTGCTGGACTATGTGCTGTGTTTATGATCACTTGTACTATGGAATCTGGGAGGAACCATGTTGCTTTGCCCTTAGTCATCCAACCTTGGTCAGTCTGGACCCCTCCTTGGTCAGTCCATTTCTTTATCTCATCTGGAGTGGCATGTGTCTGTATGTCAATACATCTTGAGAAGGATCCCTGACTGTCATGCTTTTGGTCAGTAATGGTACTTCTGTCTTTGTCGTGTCGGTTGGTGTCTTGAGCTGTCAATTTAGCAGTTCGGTCTGCCAGGTCATTACCCTGGGAAATGGTGTCTGTAGCTTTGGTGTGTGCTTTACATTTCAGGATAGCTATGGCTGCAGGTAAATGTATTGCTTCCATTAGGGCTTGAATAAGCGGGCCATGCTGAATTTTGGCCCCATGAGAGGTCAAGAAACCTCTCTCCCTCCATAATACTCCGAAGTCATGAACAACACCAAATGCATACTGTGAATCTGTATAAATGTTCACTTTCAAGTTCCTAGCTCTTATGCAGGCTTGTGTCAGAGCGATGAGCTCTGCTGCTTGTGCTGACAGTGTGTCTATTCTGTGTGTCTCTATGACTTCAGTAGCAGTGGTCACGGCATATGCGGCCACTAACTCTCCTGTGCTTGTTCTCATGCATGAACCATCAACATAAAGTGTCAGGTCAGGGTCTGGAAGTGCAACATCTGTCAGATCTTGTCTTGGTTTCGTCACTGTATTTATTACTTCCACACAGTCATGTGGTGCAGTGTCTACTGTACTTGAGGGCAAAAGTGTAGCAGGGTTAAGAATGTTACATCGTCTGATCTCTATGTGTGGCTGAAATAACGTCAGTTCATATCCTGTCAGTCTCGCTATAGTCAAGTGTTGTGTCTGTGTTCTGTTCAGGAGGACTTCTACTGCATGTGGTACCTGGACTGTCAGGGGGTGGCCCAACACAATCGAGTCGCTTTGTCTTATGGCTAGGGCTGTTGCTGCAACTGATTTCAGGCACGCAGGCAGAGCCTGGGACACTGGGTCTAGTGTACTAGAAAAATAAGCACAAGGCTTGTGTTTTCCTGCTTGATCTTGTGTGAGGACAGATAATGCTGTTCCATCTCGATCTGTTACAAAAAGCCTGAAAGGTTTGCTGTAACTAGGAGTCGTTAAAACTGGCGCTTGACATAAGGCTCTTTCTAATTCTTCAAATGCCATGGTGTGTTCTTGTGTCCAAGGGAGGACAGTCGAAGACGCTGCCTCCTGTGTTGTCAACTGTATTGGTGGTTTGGCTAGAAGGGCATACTGGGGAATCCATTGCCTACAGTATGAAGTGACGCCAATGAAGGCCCGTACTTCCTTTTGTGTCTTGGCCTGTGAAAGGTTAGAAATTAACTGAATACGTTCTTGTGTCAGCTGCCCACCCCTCTTGGACAGCAAGTGTACAAGGTAAACCACTTGCTGGGCACAGAATTGTAACTTTGAAGGGGACACTTTGTGCCCCTTGTCAGCCAGAAAGTGTAAAACAGTCAGTGATGCATGTTCGCAGTCTGTCTCTGATCGTGCTGTGATATGTCAACATACTGAATCAGTACTGTGTCGGTAGGCATGTTTACTATCCAGCTGTCTTTTTAATGCTTGACTGTAAATGCTAGGGCTCTCTGTAAAACCTTTAAAAAATGTAAAGCTACGTCCACTTAAACTGAATCAGAAGAGATACTGGCTGTCTGGATGAATTGGAACACTGAAAAAGGCATTATTCAGGTCAGTTACTGTAAAGAATGATGCTTCAGAATCAATAGCAGTCAGTAATGAAGAAATGTCTGGGACCACTGGGTATTGTGGTACTACACATTAGTTCAATTCTCGAAGGTCAACAACTAGTCTGTAAACTGGTGGTGCATTAGGGTCTGATCGTTTAAGGATAGGAAGGACAGGTGAGTTACATACATTTGAGTCAGTCTCCACCACCACCCCATGTGCAATGAGTTCCTCAACAATGTTTAATAATGCCACTTCGGCCTCAGGTGGCATCTTGTATTGTCGTATACGTGGGAGTACTACTCCTGCTTTGAGAGTGACACGGTGTGGTGTTATGTTCATGTAACCTACGCCAGTCGGACCTTGTGCCCATAGGTGCTGTGGTACATTCTGGAGTCTGGGGTCAAAATCTTTCAGAACATAATGTCCCTTAAAATCACGTAAGAACAGTCGCACTCCTTCCGGAGAACAACAAATAACTGCTCCTAGTTCTTTTAATGTCTTTATACCTAGCAAGTTTTCTGGACATGATTTAGTAAGTACCAAGTCTGTGGTACGTGACAATGGACCAACTTCAAGGGAAACCTCTTCCGATACTTCATTAACAATAGGCTTTCCTGAAAATCCCAAGGAAATATTTTGTGAGCCTGAGAGAGGTGCCCCTGGACCCTCGTCATGGCTGATGGTAGTTCTGCTCGCCCCTGTGTCAATCAGAAACTTACTGTCCTGTCCTAGTACACAACCTCGTACATAGGGACCCCTTTGATCTACAGGAACCTCAATAAGGGGCAAGCCATCTACCCTCTCTAGGCTGTTTCATGAGAAAGATTGGTATTCCGGGTAGTCTGACTGCGTGTGCGGCCTCACTCCTCTGAGAAGCAGCCCCCACCTCCAGAAAGATGTTCGCGCTCAGAGTCTTGAATCTGATCCAAGCAGGAGCCGAGCTACACTGTGATGTAAAATTGAATCACTGCCAACACTGAGCTCATTGCAGGAGCAAAACTTCCTGCCAATTATTCTGTCTAAGCATCTCTAATCTCTAGTCAGGGAAGCTCACTTAGGCCTACTGTATCTATCTAACTCCAAGGGCCAAGCGTCTGCCAATTTATTCTGCATGTGCAAGGATCCCTTATCTGAAGTCAATGAAGCTGTCTGCACCGACAGCAAGGAAGAGCGACTTGACCCCCCCTTACATAAACATTTCTGCGTGGAAAGAAATTGGAATGTAGCCAATAATAACAAGACAGGCACTGCTCGGCGCTCCAAGAGGGAAAAGCCCTCCCTTTACAAAACAGTTTTCGCTGGGAGCCAGGCTAATCCAAGGTCGAAAAACACATTCCTTGGAACTCAAAACATAACTGTTCCCACGTCAGAATCAGTATTCTCTAACTAACTAGAGCAAATTTAAAACGTGCTAAAAAGCAAATTAATCTGTAACACAGTCACATGCTAGCATTTTAAAATAATTCTGTTACAAAGTACTGCTACTTAAAAGCTCCACTTTCTAAGAAACACTTTTGTCTAACTAATGCAGCTAGAAGGCAAGACATTTGAAACATGGGCATTTATTTAGCATGCAGATTAACACACAAAAAGGGGGACAATTTGCTTCTGCACACAAGGCTTATGCATTTTGCATTTGAAAAAAGAATTATCATGGACTGTTTAGTTTAATATTTCTCTGCACACTGCATAACAAAGAAGTCAAAATTTAGTGTGCAAGCCTTTCTATTCTACCTATCAAAAAGGGCCAAATTCATCATTTTTTTTTTTTTTTTTTAATAGCCATGTTTTCTGAGTGTGTTAATTTCACGCGCTATTCTAAGGGGCAGCTTGCATTGGATATTTTCTAGAACACACTTTTGTAAAAGCACATGGTTGCATTACATTAATTAAAAGCACATTCTATGATGGGTCTGTTTTATGTTTTCTTCTCAACCATTAACGCACTAATTCTAAAACACTGGTCCGTGTGCCATCCACAGCTGAAAACTCTTATCACAATCCGACTGGTTAATTTATAACATTCCGACCTCCGGAAAAAACACATTAAATCAAGTGTTCCAAGGCAAACCCACACAAATTCGTGGACGCATTTCAAATAGAAAGTTAAATGAACACTGCTGTATGATGTTACCATACTGTCAGCAAGCTGACAAAGCACATAGGCAGAAACCAGCAACCAATGAAAGTAAAATCAAACCACCATTCATCTAAACACTCACTGACTTTTAGTGTCAGCTCACATAACCATGCATGTTAAACAGCATGTTAAAACAAATACCGCCGTCTCAATCCAAGATATTAACCCTTTGGCAGCTCAAACACAATCATTCCCCAATGACTGCAGTACATGGGTAAGTCAAGAACTTATCACTCCACGTTTTCAAATAACACGTACGCACATCTTCAAAACATTTTCTCCAAGCAGTTGAAAGAGATCCAGCTCTCTCCTGACTAACGCAACAATATCATGCTCTGTACAAGCCATATCCACATGGCGCTATTCACAAGCCATATGTACAAGAAAGTCAACAAGTCCAAAAATGACATGCTCTTCACAAGGCATATATTCAAGGCGCAATGCACAAGAAACACAACAAGTCTAAATGAGAATATGCTCCTCACAAGCCATATTTACAAGGAGCTATGTACAAGAAACTCCACAAATCATATTACACTGAATACTTTCCCATTGCATAGCAGAAGCAAATGCAGCAAGCCATTTAATGAGCAATTTAAAAACCTTTTTCACACACAAGTACAATTTCCTCAACACCAAGATGTAATTGGCTCCCTTTCAGACAGTTACCCTTCAAGCCTTACAGTTCAAACACCAAGATGAAAAGCATTTCTTCCACCCTGCATAAGTCAAATGCCATGATGTACTGCAATCTCCTCACACTGCAACTGTTCAAGCCCATAGGTCTAAATACAATAAGGCATCTAGCCCATGTTCATTATATATGTAATGACCAGGTGTGTCTCTAGGCGGGATGTTAACTGGCTCTTCTAGTATGCCTTTTCTGGTGCCTATCTGACGTAACTTTGAAAACAGTGGCATGATGAAACTAACTTAACGAAAACACAATACACACTAGAACAGACTGACTGAAACAATCATTCACACCACAACACTAGAACACTAAAACAGATACATTCTAACTGATACATGGGGTAAAACATGTACTTGAAAACAGTTAACTTTATGCACTGGAATACAGTACAACCATACCGGTCTCAGAAAGAGACACGTCTTTACTGTGCCCACCGAAATGGACCCGTCTTTACCGTGCCCACGTTTACCGTGGGCCCGTCTTTACCGTGACCACAAAAGTGGACCCGTCTTTACCGTGACCACAAAAGTGGACCCGTCTTGAACTTGAACTTGAACCTTATGCATTCCCCATAGTGGTACTCACCGGGAAGCAGAACTTGAAGGCCTCGGAAACTTGATACTGCGCATGCGCGGACAGGTGGACCTCTGGAGACCTCGGACCTTGCTCTCTCACGGCTTGGGCTCTGGTTGGGATGATCCGCGATCCTCACCGCCTCGTGTGGATGCCTGCTCGCAGTCCGTCCTCCTCGTGGGCCTGGGGGAGTAGGCGGGAAACCCCCACTGCGTGCACTTTGAAGTCCGTCACGGCTGTAGAAAGGGGGCAAGGGCTGGACCTACATCTCCGGCGCGTGGGGAAAGGGATTTGTCCCTATCGGGCGCCAGATTATGTGGTAAATAAAATATTACCCTGTCATAATTTCTATACCTTAAACAAAGGGTCATGCATTAAATGAGAGGCAGAGTCCGTGGTGTCCGATTCAAAAGGGCTTTATTTCAATAACCCGGGTTAGCGGAGAATCGGTTCCATCACCACTAAGGTTCAGGAAGGGTCTTCTGAACTTTATTCACAGAGTACAATATTTATACATTAGATTGCATAGAGAGGAGGAGTGCTCTAGGCCGAGCAAGAGAAAGAAAGATAAGAAACATGTGGGCGTACATGTGGGCGTACATGTGGGCGTTCACTTGAGGAGTCATAAGTGAGTCATGGGTGGGTGGATACATGGAGGGGGTCTGCATGGCCAGCTGGAACCTTTGCCCTACTTGTGTGCGCAACTTGATAATGACGTGTGATTGACGTGTAACTGGGGGGGACTGGGGGAAGCTGACTTTCGTGCTAGTAGAGAGGCCTTCGGTGTCAGGATGACCTGCACGTCGTGTATTATCTGATATCTTGGGTCCGGGGATGTTTTATCTGAAGTAAAGGTCGCTCATCACTAAGAGCCAGTGTGGCATATATTTCTTCGTTTGTTACGTGGGGGCTTTGGGCTTTCTATGGATGCGAGCTCTGTAAATCACTGTAACGGAGACAGAAAGATTGGGCTCTATCTCTGCAAACGGGCTCTGTTTACCTTTCTTCACTAAGCAGGAATGTGATTCTGTAGGGCAGGCAGATAACTGTGTGCAGAATACTGTCTGGGCACCCTCGTGCGGGGCCTCATCGGCTGACTGAAAGTATGCGAGAGGTCAGGGATGCGGAGCTGCAGCCCTCAGAGTGTCTGGAAGCATGAAAACCTTAATTCGGGTCCTGGCTCGGGGTGAGCCACAGAATGGGTCCATCTTGACTTACAAACGTGCACAATGCAATTACATTGGCAACATAGGCCTCAATGCAGAATTAACGTTTCTTTCATGGGGGACTTGATAGCTGACATCCTAGTGTAGGACGTAAATGGAGAGGCATCATTATTGCAGGCCATAGAGGGAAAATGCATGGGTGGCATGCACATACACTAAACGTTGGGGTAGCACAGGGGACATATTTGGCCAGGCAAAATTTCATTTTCCTCAGTGAAGCTGGATCTTTTAAGCTCATGTTATCTCCAAACTTCACATTATCCGGTGCTTTAATATATCAAGCCCCTGGCACAGCCAGCACCTGGGAAGCCTCTTTTTCCGAGTTCATTGCACCATTTTTATTAGAGGCAACTAATTTTCTGATAGTCGGTGACTTAAACATCCATCTAAATGACATCTCTAGTCACACCAGCACCAATTTTATAGCAGATCTATCGGCCTTAAATCTCACCCTTCACAATGAAGGTCCAACCCACAAGGCAGGCAATCTCCTTGATCCAATCTTTTTCAACCAAGACAATATATCTGCAAACCACCGAAACCTATCCCCTGGTCTGACCACTATCTAGTGGAATTTACAATAGCAATGCCGCAACTGACCATTTCTCGTAAAGCCCCATCCGTTCCCAGGGTATTAAGGAACTGGAAAAAGCTGGACACTATCAAGCTGAATACTCATCTAAATGACACCAGGCCCTTCACTAATATAACAAACATAGGAGAAGCTACAGCTATTCAAAACTGGATCAGTTCTGCCATCAACATATGCCTTCCACAGAAAAATAAAAAACAAATTCCACTTCATCCTCCGGCTCCCTGGTTTACAGATGCCCTTAGACTGGAAAAAATGGCCTGTAAAAATCTAGAGCGCAGATGGCGCGCCCACTATGATCCTGCACAAAAATCATTATATAAAGCAGCCCTTCTGAAATATCATGCCAACTGTGCATTAGCTAGAGCTGGATTTGCTAAAACAACTATTGAAAATGCTCAAAATTGGCCCAATTCACTTTTCAAAATAGTCCAGGAACTCTCTGGTTCATCCTGCCAACCAAAAGCTCCCTCCCTGGACTCTGCACAGTGCAACCCTCTGGCTGAATTCTTTAGGAATAAAATTGACAAAATCTATGAGGAGTTCAAAGATCCAACTACTTTTCCATCAGTTTCGAACTCCCTGGTAAACCTGTCCAAATCTGAAAAGGCTATTACACACCCCTCCTTAGGTACACACCCCCAGCATCTAACCAACTGGGTCCCCCTTAACCTGCTTTCATTATATGAAACTATAACAACTATTAAATCTGTCTCTCCCCTCGACCCCTTCCCCTCCCAAATCCTCCTTTCACTCGACACTCCCTCATTTACGCTCATTTTAGAGCTCCTGAATACTTCTTTAAGAGAGGCTGAAGTCACCAAGGCATGGAAACATGCCATGGTCTCACCTCTTCTGAAGAAAGCCACCGCAGATCCAAACGACCCCTCTAATTTCCATCCAATTTCCCTGCTACCCCTATTCTCCAAAATCCTGGAGAAACATATTGTCTCCCAGCTCACTCACTTCACAGAATCCAATCACCTCCTTCACGCAAGTTGATGATGGGGAGACCGTGGCACTTATATTACTCGACCTAAGTGCCGCATTTGACACGGTCTCCCACACCATCCTCCTTAACACCTTGCAAACCTGTGCCATTACAGGACCGGCACTGGCATGGCTTAAAAGTTTTCTCTCTGATAGAACTTTTCAAGTCTTCTCCGCCACATCCTCTTCTAAACCCTACAATCAAACTTATGGGGTTCCCCAGGGCTCGATACTCAGCCCTTGCTATTCAATTTATACATCAGTCCCCTTGCCATCTTAGCCGAACAATCTGGGTTGACGATCTACTCATATGCTGACGACACCCAGATTGTTTACTCACTCTCGGCTAATGCACATTCTAACCCGTCCTCCCTCCATTCGGGCCTTAACAACATTGCCAATTGGATGTTTGAGAATAAGCTAAAACTCAATGGAGGAAAGACGGAACTACTTCTGTTTGGAAAACAAACCTCCTTGTGGGGCCCACAACATTGGCCCTCCCAGATGGGGCCTTCACCCACCCCCTCTAAAACCGCTCACAACCTGGGCATAATCTTTGATGAAAACCTGTCCATAAAACAACAAGCGGTTAGAGTGGCAGCCACGTGTTTAACCATACTCAAGTGGCTTAAGAAAATCAGGTGGATGCTCCCCCAGAATACACTAAAAACCGTAGTCCAAGCTCTAATTACATCTAGGCTGGACTACGGCAACATCTTATACCTGGGAGCATGCCACGATGTTACTAAGAAACTGCAAACAGTGCAAAATGAAGCTGTGAGACTGATATGCATGTTACCAAAAAGATCCTCTACGTCATCTGGTCTCCGGAGTCTCCATTGGCTCCGTATTGAACAACGAGCAAAATTTAAAGCTCTACGTTTCATGCATAGCATCAAGGCTGGTAAGGCCCCTGCCTATCTGAGCTCTCTGGTTAAACAATACGCCCCCCCTAGAATCCTACGTTCCTCGACTCAACATAAGTTCCAGGTACCTAGGATCAATCGAGTTAGACAGGGTGGTCGCTCTTTTTCCTATCTGGCCCCCTCACTGTGGAACTCCCTCCCAATTCAGCTTCGCACAAATGAATGCTATCTGCAATTCCGTAAGAACCTGAAAACATGGTTGTTTAACCAATAACTCAATTTTCATCAGCTCACTATTTATTTATTTATTTTTTCCCCTTTGTTACTCTGTTTCAGTTTTATTCCTAGCGCCGGGAAACCTTAGGGTAGCTGTTGCGCTCTACAAAAATAAATATAATAATAATATTAATAATAATAATAAATAATGCTCTTTTATATTCATTATCTAAAAACGTGCCCGAAACCAAAATAGAGAGGCACTCCTCGAAACTGTCCAAAGAGTACCCCCAGAAGATGTTCTGACCTGTGTGACCACCTACAGTCCAATGTCGAACAGTGTAAAAAAGATCATTAACAAAAATTGGGAAATATTGACATCTGGGAACCTGTCTTGGCCCAAACCAAGGTTCGCAAATAAGAGGAGTCGCAATTTGAAGGACATTCTAGTCCATACTAGACCTGCCCCGAGAATACCCAGAGGAATTACCAACCCATGGGGCAACCCCCAAGTCACAGGACACTTTCTATGTGGCTCATGTTCCGTATGCAGCTTAACAAGACCAACCAAAGAACTACAGTTATTACCAGATTTCAAATGGACCCTGAGGACCCACACAAATTGCAATACCAGCCACGTGGTCTACATGATCACCTGCCCATGCAGTCTGAGATATATCATTATTTAAGTCTAATTCGGCTCAAATCAATCGAATGTATTTACAGTAAATTTGCACATGTTTTTAGTTGTTATGTAGTCTATCACTGAATAGACGATGTCTAGCAGATTTCTGCTAAGTTTGTGTCCCACCTTACCCCCATCCCTTGTATGTTGAGTAAAAAAACTTTGTGTTTATTTTTCCCATAGGTACATTGAGACCTCCATTGCAAAAGAAACAGGTTGAAAATTTCCCTATTTCTCACTACTGTTTTAGAGCACCTTATATTTATAATTTTCTTCACATTATTCACCCAGTGGTCCTGATGAACGCCCGTAAGTCCTAATTCAGGCAATTGAGGCAGAAACATGTCGACCAATTTTAAACCCCCCCACTATTTTTGATTCCTATACTCTGAGTGCATCTGTTACTCTTAATAAGTCCACGATACGCACGACTCAAGAGTTTACCAGACCCGAACCTCGACTTAATAAATTTTTCTATCTGGTTCTCTGGGTTTGTTTTTTTTAAATACCCCTTTTCCCACTGGCTCACAACTGTATCAACCTTGGGTAAGAACCTCCCAGTGGAGGCTGCATAACCTAATCAATCTGATGATTATGCACACACGTGATTAAATAGCGGAGAACCAAGATATACCACTAAGTTACCACCATACCCATCACGTGCATGAGGATGTTTTTAACTGGGATACCCCAAGTTTTGCCTGCATACCTAAGGTTGTGCAGGACTAGTGATCCTTCCCCTTTTGATTAGTATATTTATTCAGGAAACTGAATGGATCAGTTTTTCACCTCCCCCCTCTGATCAGAGAATATTGAGCAGCGATCAGCTGTGGGAGCCTTTATGGATACTCTGACCAAGAATAATCCAGTAGTCAGAAGACTGCCTTGAAGACCCTAAATGGCGGAAAATTTGGGATTAAGCTATTCCATAGAAGAGATTGACGCCATACTTGCCAGACCGGCACTATTTATGAACAGTGACCTCACTCAGACCCTCTCCAACTCTACAGAATGGGATGAACTCACAGAAATCAAGAAGGAGCAAGTTAGAACAGCCGTTCACGGCATCATTATGACAGAGTACTTAAGAGTAAATGCGGCACCTAGAGGACTCTGGGTTACCAACGCACCCAGGATTATCCTGAAAGATTTGGCCTTTAGAAAAGACTGGTCCGCAATCTAATGGAAATGTGCAAGGGATTATTTGGTCCTGATTATCAAAACCGCCACAAGATTGACAGATGAACTCACAGTAAAGATCGAAATCCTAGAGACCAAGCTGAACAACACTGTGAACATCACCATATACAAAATAAGACTAGAAGAGATCAATAAGGAGATGAGTGATACTCACAAGTAACTCACCCAGACCAAATTGCAAAAATTAGCAAAAGAACTCAAGAAATTTTCTCTTGAGAAAGTGCATCCTTACAGTAGCAAAGACTACAAGACAGACGACAACGCTTCTAATTATGGTACTAACAGCGGCGCATCTAGTACAGGTTCTGACCAAAGTGGAGATGAATCCACCAATTTCAACAGTAATCATTATCCGAACAAAAGAGGAAATCGACGAGGACGCAACTCATGGTGCCCACCGTTCTTCCAAATAGGCAATCAAGGAATACCCTTCCAACCCTTTAATCCCCATTTCCAAGGGTGGATGAACCCTTACTTTCAAAGGCCTCCGATCATGAACGTCCAGATGCAACACCAACAAGGCCAGAACTATCAACAACAGGTTCCTTTTTTAGGGAACGGCCAAACATCACAAAGGACACAAAGGAGAGGAGTAACTTGGTCCGAGCAAACCAGGCAAGTACAGACAAGGAGCGTAACCAAGGCCAAGACCGGGGCAAATGTGAATCCCTCATCGTGAACCTAACAGACAAGATTCTAACCAAAGATGAAGAAAGTGTCCTCAATAAGGGTCTGGGATATGTTCCAACTCCCAAACCAGATATGTTCAAAACAAAATGTGAGCTGGCAGAATTCTGTCGAAAGCTAAAATTAAAAGCATTTTTCAAGCGAGACCAACCTCCAACAAATCATCCTTTTGCCCACTTAACTCCCAAGTCCCTATTGAAATCCAGACTGTTAATCAAGCTGTTTATATTCAAAGGAGTTGACAAACAGTCAGAAAATACCCAAAAACCATTCCAGAACATCACCAGAGCTGAACAACGAACACTGGATGCCCTAAAAGAAGAACAAAATATGGTCATCAAACCCGCCGATAAAGGCGGTGGGGTGGTCCTCCTAACGGCTGAAGGGTATGATAAACATTGCATGGACTTTCTCTGATGACACATTTTACAAGGTCTTAACAGCAGACCCTACACCGAGACTGCAGAGAACTATCGCTATGATGATTGAAGTAGGAGTGTTTATTTTTCCAATAGGTACATTGAGACCTCCATTGCAAAAGAAACAGGTTGATAATTTCCCTATTTCTCACCACTGTTTTTAGAGTACCTTATATTTATAATTTTCTTCACATTATTCACCCAGTGGTCCTGATGAACGCCCGTAAGTCGTAATTCAGGTAATTGAGGCAGAAACATGTCGACCAATTTTAAACTCCCCCACTATTTTTGATTCCTATACTCTGAGTGCATCTGTTACTCTTATTAAGTCCATGATATGCACGACTCAAGAGTTTACCAGACCCGAACCCAGACTTATTAAATTTTTCTATCTGGTTCTCCGGGTTTTTTATTTATTTAATTTTTTAAATCCCCCTTTTCTCACTGGCTCACTTCTGTATCAACCTTGGGTAAGAACCTCCCGGTGGAGGCTGCATAACCTAATCAACCTGAAGATTATGCACACGCCTGATTAGATAGCGGAGAACCAAGATATACCGCTAAGTTACCACTATACCCATCATGTGCATGAGGGTCTTTTTAAATGGGACACCCCACGTTTCTCCTGCATACCTAAGGTTGTGCAAGACTAGTGATCCTTCCCCTTTTGATTAGTATATTTACTCAGGAAACTGAATGGATCAGTTTTTCACCTCCCCCCTCTGATCAGAGAATGTCAACACTCCAAAACAGAAATTGTTGGCAGCCATCTTGTGCCTCGGTAGGCACAGGAAAGCATAAAAACAAACGTGTAGAACTCAAAAAGGGGGCAGGGTAGACGCACCCTGACCCCCTAGGCCTGCTCAGGTGGTCCCACAAGGACCCCCCAGGCTCCCAAAAATTAATTTTTTGTATAAAATCACGGGGTGCGTGCACCGTACGCATACCTAACCGGAGGTACGCATACGGTGCGCGTACCCCACGATTAAAAAAAAAAAATGGGCCTGGGGAGTCTTTGTGGGACCTCCTGAGCAGGCCTAGGGGGCTAGAGTGCTTCTACCCTGCCCCCTTTGCCTGTTTTCCAACTTTGTTTTACTGCTTTCTTGTGCCTTGGTTCTACCGAGGCACAAGATGGCTGCCAACACTTCCTGGTTTGGAGTGTTGACATTCTCTGATCAGAGGGGGGAGGTGAAAAACTGATTCATTCAGTTTCCTGAGTAAATATACTAAACAAAAGGGGAAGGATCACTAGTTCTGCACAACCTTAGGTATGCAGGAGAAACGTGGGGTGTCCCAGTTAAAAAGACCCTCATGCAAGTGATGGGTATGGTGGTAACTTAGCGGTATATCTTGGTTCTCCGCTATCTAATCGGGTGTGTGCATAATCATCAGGTCGATTAGGTTATGCAGCCTCCACCGTGAGGTTCTTACCTCCCGGTGGAGGTGGCAGCCAATCAGCATGCCTTCCAGAGAAAGCAGTATGCTCATTGGCTGTCAACAATTCTAACCAGGAAGTGTTGGCATCCATCTTGTGCTAGGTAGACTGAGGCACAAGAAAGCATAAAAACAAACGTGTAGAAAAAAAAGGAGGCATGGTAGAAGCACCCTGGCCCCCTAGGCCTGCTCAGGGTCCACAAGGACCCCCAAGGCCCAAATGTCTTTTTTAAAAAAACCTGGTATGTTTATTTTAAAATTACCTCCCAGGGGGACCAAATCGCGGGGGCATAGTGATAAAGTAGTGTGAGGGGTGCCCAAACCCCCCCCATACTGCCCCGGGGACCGCCGCCCTCCAGGGCAAAGCAAAGCAGCCCCCTGGCGCATACTGGAGGCTCCTGGTGGGCTAGTTAACCCCCAGGGACCCCCAGTATGCAAGGGATATTAGTTCCCCCTCTGCAAACACGCCCGGGGGCTGCGTTGCAGAGAGGTGTAAAAAAGGGTGTGGCCTCATTACACCTCTCTGCAATACAGCCCACTGGCTTATACTGGAGGTTCCAGGTGGGCTAGTTGGCCCACAGAGACCCCCAGTATGCAAGGGGAATAAGTTCCTCCTCTGCAAACGCGCCAGGGGTTGCATTGCAGAGAGGTGTAAAAAAGGGTGTGGCCTCATTACACCTCTCCGAAATGCATTCCCCTGGGCATACTGCAGGTTCCAGGTGGGCTAGTTGGCCCCAGGTACCCCCAGTATGCAAGGGGAATTAGTTCCCCCTCTGCAAACACACCCGGGGGCTGCGTTGCAGAGAGGTGTAAAAAAGGGTGTGGCCACATTACACCTCTCTGCAACGAAGACCCCTGGCACATACTGGAGGTTCCAGGTGGGCTAGTTGGCCCACAGGGACCCCCATTATGCAAGGGGAATTAGTTCCCCCTCTGCAAACACGCCCGGGGGCTGCGTTGCAGAGAGGTGTAAAAAGTGGCATAGCTTCATTTCACTTCCCTGTGGCGTGTTTTAAGTTGGGGAATTAATTCTTCTTTAATCCAGAGGTCCCCTTGAAGGCAACTAGTCCAACAGGTATCTCCAGTAAGCGCCCTAGAGCTGCGCTGCACAGTGTTGTAAAAAGGGGGCGTGCCCTCTGAACACCTGCCTGCAAAAATGTAGTAAATCAGTATAAAAAAATAACAATTTATACAATTAAAAATTGTCAGTTAAAAAACCTTCGAAATTAATTGAAAAAAACTATAGGTTTTAGGCCTGATATAGTTAGGAATTAGCATTTAAAAAAAACATTGAAATTCACTAAAAACACCATAGGTTTCAGGCCTTATATAGTTAGGAATTAGCATTCAAAAAACCTTTGAAATTCACTGAAAAAACCATAGGCTTCAGGCCTTATATAGTTAGGAATTAGCATATAAAAAACCTTGCAAATTCACTGAAAAAAACATAGGTTTCAAGCCTTATATAGTTAGGAATTAGGATTTAAAAAACCTTGCAAATTCACTGAAAAAACCATAGGTTTCAGGCCTCATATAGTCAGGAATTAGCATTTAAAAGACCTTTGAAATTCACTGAAAAAAACATAGGTTTCAGGCCTTATATAGTTAGGAATTAGCATTTAAAAAACCTTTGAAATTCACTCAAAAAACTATAAGTTTTAGGGGTTTTATAGTTAGCGGGACAATTCACTCATACAAAACCACTATATAGTTAGTTGTACTAACTATATTTCGTGCACCCGCAAACCACTGCTGATAATGTCTAAGGGTGGGCGTAAAATCCGTTTCGCGGGCGAATTTGCGGATTTTCCGTCATTTCGCGATCCGTGAATCTCGCGAAATCGCGGTAAAATCCGCAAATCAGTGGGGAAGAATTTTCAGCCAAGCAAGGGTTACAGCAGCAGGTGCAAAAGTTGAACCTAATTTCTTTGTAACCTTTTACAAAAGGGTTACAAACAAATTAACTTCAACTTGGACACCTGCTGCTAATTGCTTCCTGGCGCCTCGTTGCCTACTTGCAACTATTCTCTGACCCTGCTCTGACCCTTGAAGCAGGGTCAGAGAATAGTTACAAGTAGGCAACGAGGCACCTGTCCAAGGAATTAAACCTCATCAGGAAGCACTTACAGATATAAAAAACAGGAAGAAGGGAGAGGATGGCAAATACACCCATTTTGAGTTGTCAGGAGGGGTTAAACTAAAAGAGACCTTTACAGCACAATTTTCTTATGCATTTTGCTAAAAATAAAAAGCTGTATGTTCTGTAGGGGCAACTCAGGAATCTGGCCCTTGAGAGATCCGGCCTCTCTTCCTTTCTCTCGTTCTCTCTCTCCCTCTCTCTTTCCCTCTCTTTCTCTCTCTTTCCATCTATCAATCTATCTATCTATCTCTCTCTCCCTCTCCCATAAACGGCTGCATGGGTAACTTCGCTATGCAAGCGGCTCGCGAAGACGCAAAAATCCCCGCTAACACGCAAAAAACACAGCGAACACGCAAAAAACCCCGCAAACACGCAAAAAAACAAAAATCCGCAAATTCGCACAAATTCGAGAATTTTGCGGATCGCAAATTCGCAAATCCGCAAATCCGCGGATCGCAAATTCGTAAAATTCGCTCATGCTTAATAATGTCACATATTAGATCATTCATGACATGGTCAGTGACATCACTGATAACATCTCAAATGACATCACTGATGACATCACTGATGACATCATCCACGTGACAATCACATACACCTTTTCATACACTAGTAAAAAATGTCATCACTCTTTGTAAAATACAGAGTATCATATTTGAATCCATTGACAAAGCAATACAAGTATCTAAAAACCCACTCAGTGATTGCTAGATGTACACACATCTAATCACTTATCTGTAGATTCACTCATACATGCTGTCAATGAACAATAGAACACTATCAAAAATACTTATACACCTATATCAACATTACACACCAGCACACATCCTATTCACTTATGAAGTCATCCTACTCACTTATGCAAACAATGGATGATACTTACAAACTTACTTAGCTACACACTTATACAACACCACTTCATCTCTACATTTAGATAGTAAGTCATACTTAGTGTATTATAAAATCATTATTACAAGTATACAGTTATCCATACAGTCACTCGTTGAGTCTTACGTATACTTATTTATATACAACAACTGACACATACACTGTCACATGTACCATTGAGAAATATATTTGCTCATCACCACACCCATAAAGATATTCACTCACCCAAACAACTGTTAGAACATGTAGTTTTAACTTCATATATCTACTGAATCAACTATTCATACATCTTTGGGCAGTCACACACCCCCCACTGAACCACACACACATTCACTCTTCCATACAAATACTCAGTTAACTAATCAAACACTAATATAGACTTTCACATAACTAGTAACCAACTGTTTACACAACAACTGACAAAGTGATACAGATATTCACACAGTTTAGTCACTATCCACTATATTTAGTGAGACATAATAAATTGGTCAAGTAAACAGTCAATTACACTGCTACTAAATCCTCCATCCAAATATTTCTTTTTATATTATCCACTCATTCTTCAATGCAAATTTCTATATATATAATGCATATTTAAATAACGAAGCAAACCACATTCACTGGATGATGTCATCAGTGATGTAATTTGAGATGTCATCAGTGATGTCACTGACCATGTCATGAATGATCTAATATGTGACATCATCAGCAGTGGATTGCGGGTGCGCGAAATATAGTTAGTACAACTAACTATATAGGAGAAATTTCAATGGTTTTGTATGAGTGAATTGTCGAGCTAACTATAACACCCCTAAAACTTATAGTTTTTTGAGTGAATTTCAAAGGTTTTTTAAATGCTAATTCCTAACTATATAAAGGCCTGAAACCTATGGTTTTTTCAGTGCATATATATATATATATATATATATATATATATATATATATATATATATATATATATATATATATATATATATATATATATATATATATATATATATATATATATATATATATAAATTAAAACATCTGACAAAGGTAGAAACATGGTTATATGGCCCAAAAATTATTACAACATGGAAGCTTGTAGACAACTGCAGGATGAGAATTGTTATGAGAAAACGACTCACAAAGAGTCTGAAAAGGCGAAAGAGACTCTCCTCAAATTATTACATAAATGGCGCAGAGAGGGTTTGATATCTGCGGAGGAATTCAAATTCATGCATAGTGATTTCCCTGTACTCCCTGTGTTTTATTTAATCCCCAAAGTTCCTGTTTCCTTTTTCCCTCCAAGGAGGAGCACGAGACAAGCGGCCGCAGCTGTGAGGAGAAAGAATTGAAGTGAGAGGCGAGTTGCAGGGACGCGAGGATGCCCTGCGCCGGTCAGGCAGTTAGGCTACCGGCTACCAGCATACCTGGCCCCCAAGCAGCCCCCAGGCAGCTGCTGCTGTGCCGGACCTGTGTCGGTCCTGTAACCCCCGTACCCCGTGACTCCGCGGGGGGTGCCGGCCTACCAGAGCACCCCCGCCAGAGCGGGAGAGCCATGGCAGGAGAGCCGTGGCGAAGCGAGGCGCCTCTGTCCCAGGTGCGGCTACACCGGTAACAGCGGGACCGACCCGGTGGAGGTGGGAGCAGCGGGAGCAGCGAGGCAGGGAGGCAGCAGAGAGGTTTGCCACCCCACATCACGGGTCATCACGGTACGGCCACACTACGGTACGGGTCCCGTGAGGCTGGCTGGCTGGTTGGGGGTCGTGGAGCAGAGACGCACAGGTGGCGCCAGGTGTGAGCGCTGAGCTTAGTCGATACGAGCGCTGCGAGAACAACACCTGCGCTGGGGTAACAACACTTGGCAAACTCAAAACTCACAAATGTATAAGCCCCATACCTGGAAGACCTATCATTTTGGCTATAACAAGCGCCAGTGAAGAGGTGGTATAATACATTGATTTTTTCTTGCAGGATATGGTGAAGGTGTCACTAAGCTTTGTCAAAGATATTAGCGATTTCTTGCAAAAAGTTGGGGATTTGGAGTGGAATAGTGCTATGTTATTCATCACTTTGGATGTAGAGTCTCTCTATACGAGTATTGCACACAGCAGTGGCCTTAAAGCAATTGAATATTTTCTCAGCAAACGCCCAGCAGAATTCTATGAGCACAATAAGGTTATCATCAGCCTTATTGAATGGTGCCTATACAACAACTTTTTCTTGTATGGTAAAGATGTTTGGAGACAGTTAAGGGCTGTTGCGATGGGCTCCTGTTTCTCCCCCAGCTACGCGTGTTCACACGACGGCTGGTGGGAGGAACAGGTCCTGAACACCCAACATCGTACATGGGTAAATGAAAAGGTAGTTAAATACCTACGTTACATAGAGGACGTCTTTATTCTTTGGCAGGGAGATGAGGAGGAAGCTTATTTGTTTTTGCAAGAGATCTATGATAATTCCCTCAATCTGAACTTCACATCCAAAATGAGCAAACAAGTAATTGAGTTTTTGGATGTGAAATTGTACATTAACAACAATAGAATAGAGACTACACTTTTCAGAAAGCCCACGGCTGGGAATACAACGCTTCATGCTTCCAGCCATCATCCCAAACACACCATAAGTAGCATTCCTTTCGGTGAGATTTTGCGTTTGAAACAAATTTGTAGTTCCTCAGATGATTTCGACAAATGTGTAGTACAAATGAATGCCAGACTTAGAGCACGGGGTTATTCAGACGCTTCATTAAAGCAGGCGTTAATTAAAGCAGAAACACACCCCAGAGAAAGTCTTTTTAAATCTATTTTGGTGGATAAGGAACTAGATGATCATGTGAGACCCACTGCTGTAGTTAATGATTGCCCCAGACTGATCACGGCTTTTAGCAACAAAGAAAATAAAATCAGAACCACTGTTAAAAAGAACTGGCCTATTTTATTAACTGATTCAATATTAGGTGTCCAGTTACCAGATAGACCGTTGGTTACTTTCTGTAGGGCGAGAAACATGGGGTCTTTGCTACATAAAAGCAGTCCAGAAACGAGACAAAAAAGCATGTGGCTAAAACCTGCTACTGGGTTTCGTAAATGTTCTACATGTAGGGCGTGTAAATTTGGGATCAATAAAACACACTACCGAAAGCCTTTTGGACAGAAAGAGACTCTTATCTCAGGCAGCTTCAACTGCAAGACAGAGTTTGCAGTGTATATCCTGACGTGCACCTGTGGCCTGAATTATATAGGCAGTACTAAATTGCAGGTGCACATTAGGATTTTACAGCATTTGAGGGCCATTCTGCATAGCAACCCCACCTACCCGGTGGCACGTCATTTCAAGGCCAAACATAACAATGACGTAGCTTGCCTATCTTAATATGTGGTGGGATCGATACCTTAACTTTGCCGGGGCGCGAATAGAGAACAGAAACTGAGGCAGTTAGAGATAACCATGATTTTAGAATTCGACAGTAAATAGCCGAACGGTCTAAATAATTCAGAGGATATGTAACGTTTGGCTGGATGGCGTCATCCCCCTGCGTCTTAGGTCATATTGAGGCAGATAATTACAAGTAGTCAGGTTCCCTGTTACCTAGTATGTAATATACAGGACTATTCTCGTTTCTTTGGCAATTGTTATCTGAAATTCATTTATATTTATTGAGGTAGTCAGGTTCCCTGTTGCCTCAATGTTTGCTTCACTCTTTTGTAAATATTTAATATTTAAGTCCTCTTGCTCTATCCACTCTTATATAGGGTGCTCACTCTAAATGAAATATGATGTAGTAGGGTGTTTTGAGAAATGTGTTATTGTTGTGGTTTTAAAAATGAATTTTGTCTACAACCGATTTTTTATTGTTATTTCATATCTGTACATATACATTTAAAAAAATCTTTACATCATACACGTGGCACTTTAATTCAATACGCTTTTTGCACTTTAAAATTGTACAGCTGTTTTTGCACTGATAGTAGAATTGTTACTTGTAATTATCATATGGTATAATTGGCAATTAAACCATCCAAAAAAATGTTTTTTGCACTTTAAATTGTTTTAATCCCCCGATAGTACATTCTTGCCTTTTGCTGAAGTTAGGAATGTGTTGTACGGCGTATTTTAAGAAAGGTGGGAGCCAGTATGGCATTACAAGATGGCTGCCATTGATTTTCTGCATTGTATTGAGTTACAGTCCTTTGTTTGTGTTGACACAACAGCTGAATGCTTTAATATTTTGTTTAGAGCACAACTTCATTTACGTGAGCAAGGCTTCTGAGTAAGCCGAAACATGTTGTCCAATGAATAAAAACCCTTGGACTTAATGCCTGGTACACTTTCGAGTTACTGAGAGCGCGTCACTGTTGTGTGTTTACGAGGATTGACTACTGGCAAGCTCCGCTGGCCTGTGCGGCAATTCCAATGGGGCCCGAGCAGTCAGAAGGAGCAATTTTTTGGGAAATATATATATATATATATTACCTACTGACGACCGACAGTAAGTAATATATATATATACATATAAATATATTACCTCAGACCCCCTGGGCTCATGTTGTCACCACAGAAGTCACGGCACCACAGCAGCTGAGTTCAAGTTTTTTTATTTAATACACAAACACCATGTGCATTAGCAACAGGACGGCCTACGCGTTTCGACTATACTTAGTCTTCAACTGGACCATAGAGTCCCTTGTGTCTAGACAATTTATGTTGTGCTCTGTGTTTAGTACCCTTCTTAGTTTCCATACCCGTTAAAAACAGCTAGACTACCAATTCTGAATATGAGCTCACAGCACATTTTGGTCGCCATTTTTACACCTTGTGTTAATGCAATTCCAAAAAAATTTTCTGTGAAGTACTGACATAACAATGAATTTCTAAAGTGTGGTGTGCATATATATATATATTCACTGAAGAAAACCATAGGTTTGACACCAGTTATAGTTAGCTGGAAATTTTACTGACATAAAACCATTGAAATTCCCACGTTATAGTAAGTTGGACTCACTATAACTTACGCGCCTGCAATGCACTGCTGATGACGTCACATATTACATCACTCATGGCATGGTCAGTGACATCACTCATTACATCACTGATGACACCATCCAGTGAATGTGTGTCTTTCTGAAAAATAAATATGTTTTATATATGTATATGTAAAGGTCGATGGAAGAATAAATGTTTAAATAAGTGTCTTAATGGATGTTTTTTTAAAAAGAAAATTGATTGGTTAACTGGCTTATTAAGTGTATCTTAGTGAATACATATATTAGTGAGTATTGTTTAAATATTTAAATGTTTGTATCAGTGTTTCACTTTGTGTATAAGTGGCTGCATGGGTTGGTGAGTAGCTACATGTGTGTGTATATGGGCTATTAGATGTTTTTTTTGTATCAACAAGAGTGTCTGTATGGTTTGGTGGGGGTGTTACTTAGCACATAGATGCATCAATGACTGACTCACTGTTTGTATGTGTTTTGAAGACAGCATATGTGCAGGACTATATGGGTGGATAAGTGTGTATATGTGTGTGTTAGTGAGTGAATGACTGTCTCACTAGTGTCTTTATCAGTAACTACATATTTTTTAATCTAGTATATGTGAGTATTGATGTATATAAGTGAGTATATGTGAGAGTGAGAGATTGAAAGAGTTCTTGTTTAAATATGTATAAGTTTCTATAAGTGATTGTTTAAGAGAGTAAGTATGTGTAAGTTTCCTTAGAAGTAAGGTGGTAGTGTGTGTATAGCTGTATATGCAAATAAATGGATGTTCATAGTTTATTTGCATGTGTGATTATGTGTGTGAGTAACTTTTGGATGACTGTCGGTGTGTAACAGGATGTATAGGTGTTTCACTACATATGATGAGTGAATATATGTATGAGTGACTATATAGAACTGTTGGTGAATGAGTGGATGTGTATGTAGATGGTGGTATTACTGAATTGGTTGTTGTAACTGGTATGGGTATCTCTATTTTTTTGAAAATTGTAGTTTCTATTTTTGAATATGTGTTTCAAGGGTTACATTACACTGAAAGGAGGTCTGTCACTCTGTCACAAGGATGGTGTCATCAGTGATGTCATGAGTGATGTCACTGACCATGTTATGAGTGATGTAATATGTGACGTCATCAGCAGTGCATTGCAGGCTCGCAAGTTATAGTGAGTCCAACTAACTATAACGTGGGAATTTCAATGATTTTATGTCAGTAAAATTTCCAGGTAACTATAACTGGTGTCAAACCTATGGTTTTTTCAGTGAATTTAATAGGTTTTTTTAAATGCTAATTCCTAACTATAACTGGTGTGAAACTTATGGTTTTTTCAGTGAATTTCAAAGGTTTTTTAAATGCTAATTCCCAACTATAATGTGTGTGAAACCTATGGTTTTTTCAGTGAATTTCAAAGGTTTTTTAAATGCTTATTCCTAACTATAACATGTGTGAAACCTATGTTTTTTTCAGTGAATTTCATAGGTTTTTTAATAGCAAATTGTTGGGTTACATCTGGCTGATATTTGGGCTACATTTGTTTTTTTTTGTCTCTGGTGGCCATCTTTGGGCTACATTGGGCTACATTGGGCTATATTTGAACTCTAACATATATATAGCCCAATGTAGCCCAATATATATTTTTTCAAAGTTAATTTTTGTAAAAACCACTGGAGCATATATCTTGAGACATAGCAAAGGCACATCGGGGTACCAGTCCCTACAATTTTGCCAAGTTTGGGGGAAATCCATTCAGCCATTCGGGCTAAAAGTGAGTTTGACCGCCCTATGAAAATTACCATGGGGAAAACACGTTTTGGGACCCCCCTTTTATCTCGGCCCCCGCTTGACGAATCCCCCCGACATTTTCAGGGGGAGCGCACCGGGGAGCGCACCGGGGAGAAAAGAGAATGGCAGAGTTTAAAAATTTAAGTCATTTTATATAAATGGGAGGTAGTTCTGAAAAGAACAGTTTTTTTTTCTTTTTGTTGTTTTATATTTTTGTTTTTGTTTTTTGGAGAAAAAAATGTGGGGGGGATTTTCAGAACAATTTTATATTTTTTTTGTAGTTTTTCTGGGGTGAAACAAAAGACAGGGAATTGCAAACAGCTCAACTGGAGCAAAAAAATAGAAAAAAATTAAGGTTGCTTTCTGCAGTGATGGTTGTCTGCAGCTCGATTAAGTAAAGTGATGCTCTGCTCACCATAAGATATAGTTTTGTTGCAATATATGCAAACAAATTTAAATTTAGAAAACTTGGTTTGAACATTAGGGACCATCTCCTTAGCCTCTTCACCGGATGGAGTGGGTTGGTTGGAGGTGCTGGAAGTAGAAGGTTGGGGAGGGTTCAAGGTCAGTTGCCTGACTTCTGCTCTTGAATAATTGTTTGGGTGCTTCCTCTGCATGTGCCTTATCATTGTGTGGTTCCCAAACAAATATTTTTTATTTGGGTTCCCTCTTGACAGTTCTTGGTCACAGATGAGGCAAGTCACCTTTGCTGCATTTACCTTCTTGGCACCCCTTGGTATTTTGAAAAACTCCCAAAAAAATGTTCTGTGGGTTTGTATGGGGGAGTGTCCTCAGGCAGATATTGCCTCTCCTCCTGCTCCTCTTCGTCCTCCTCTTCTTCATGACCACCAATGTGGTCTTGTGGTGGTCGGTGTGGTGGTGGTGGTGGAGGTGGTGGTGGTCCAGATGCACCTGCAGCTGCTACTACTGAAGCCATTTCTCACAGAATACAGGTCTTCTTCACTCAAACAACAAAGTGAAAATGAGGAAAAAAGGTGGGGTCTTTCATCATTTGGAAACAAAACTGTTGTGAACCAATCAAAAGTGTTATTTTCAGGTAACATGACCCGACGCGCTTACGCAACCCGCCCCGGGGCGCGTTGCGTAAGCGCGTCAAATGCTTCCGGGTGTGTTTACGCCGTGCGTATGACGCGGACGCAGCTACGCGATACGTCACGATCATGCGCGACATTGGCGCTAACGGGACGCTTCCCGGTTCGCGCACCGGGGCGCTTCAAACAAGTACGCTCTCCGGGGCGCTCACTGGGGCGCGCCCTGGGAGCGCTCCAAGGCACAGAAAAAATTTTTTTTTTTTTTAAAAAGGGAAAAATTGTAGGGACTGGTAGCCCGATGTGCCTTTGCTATACTCAATTGGTTTTTACAAAAATTAACTTTCAAATAAATATATATTGTAAATGTAAATGTAAATGTAAATGTATTTGAGCTTATATAGCGCACAGCTACCCACAAAGGGTTTCCCGGCGCTTGCTTAGGGAACCCGTCCTGGTATTCCCCTGTGAGATAACCCCGGCAGGGTATCCACAAGGTGAAAGCCAGGCATCCCGCCGCGAGAGGCCGTTGTGGAGATTAAGCAAGCTATTGCCCAGAGTCGCAGAGTGTGAACCCGAGAGTCGAGAAGGCACCGGAGCGAGAATTATCGAGTCAGTGGAATTTTTGAGCACAAGACCCGCCGAGGCGGGGAATTGAACCCTGGTCCAGGGTCGATCTCAGCTTCCGGGTCTGCCGCCTCTAACCCCTGAGCCACACTTCCCCACATTGTGCTACATTGGGCTATATATATGTTAGAGCCCAAATGTAGCCCAATGTAGCCCAATGTAGCCCAAAGATGGCCACCAGAGACAAAAAAAACAAATGTAGCCCAACTATTAGCCATATGTAGCGCAACTATAGCCCAATGATAGAATGTACCAGAGTGTTCTAAAGAACAACTAGAGCGTTAACAGTCTTACTTATAAAGTGAAACTTATAGTTAGGAATTAGCATTTAAAAAACCTATGAAATTCACTGAAAAAACCATAGGTTTCACACCAGTTATAGTTAGGAATTAGCATTTAAAAAACCTATTAAATTCACTGAAAAAAACATAGGTTTCACACCAGTTATAGTTACCTGGAAATTTTACTGACATAAAACCATTGAATTTCCACGTTATAGTTAGTTGTACTCACTATAACGTGCGCGTGTAATGCACTGCTGATGACGTCACATATTACATCACTCATGAAATGGTCAGTGACATCACTCATGACATCACTGATGACACCATCCAGTGAATGTGTGTCTTTCTAAAAATAAATATGTTTTATATATGTATATGTAATTCCTAACTATAACTGGTGTGAAACATATGGTTTTTTAAGTGAATATATATATATATATATATATATATATATATATATATATATATATATATATATATATATATATATATATATATATATATATATATATATATATATATATATATTACCTACTGGCGATAGCCAGTAGGTATATATAGTTAGGATTATTTGTCTAAGGGACTTTTGAAAATTCTATGTCTAATAACTTTGGCGTTTGTGGACGGAATCGGCTGAAATTTTCAGGAAAATGGCACATTTTGTTTCTGAGCAGCCCTTGAAAATTTGGGGGGTGTTCGTCAAGGGGGGCCGAGAAAAAAGGGGGGTCCCAAAACGCGTTTTTCCCATGTTAATTTCCATAGGGCGTTTGGCCTCACTTTTAGCTCGAACGGCTGAATGGATTTGCACGAAACTTGGCAAAATTGTAGGGACTGTTAGCCCGATGTGCCTTTGCTGGGTCTCAATATATGTGCTCCAGTGGATTTTGAGAAATTAACGTTTTAAAAAATTTATATATCTGTGACAGCGTCCCAGATAGCGCTCCAGATCGCGTACTTTTCGCGTCACGGAGCTTTGCGAAGCGATGCTGATTGGCTCTCCGGTGTCTGTCAACATTCTAAACAGTCCGGTGCGGCCGCCATCTTGTCTGTCGGTAGGATCGAGAGACAAGAGGAGGAGAAATTAATCCTTATCGATAAACATTGTCTGCGCCATCTTGCCTTTTTTCCAATGCCACAATTTTGTCGTGCACAGCAGCCATTTTAAATGCCTTGACCAGACCCACTCTCTGCATGCCGTCGATCCTCAGCACGGCTCCCCACCCTCGCATGCATCTCCCCCACGCACTGGTCACCCCCGCTCTCTCTCTCATGCATGGGCCATAAACCTCCCCCCATCTGCGCTGCTCTTCCCTTTCACCCTATTCACTACCGCACCCTCTGACACTCCTCTTCCTCTGTGTCTGATTGTCCAGGCCAGTCCCAGGCTATCACCTAGCCCTGTGGATGTAGTTTATGGCCCCAGCTGTAGAGAATCACCCCTCTTCAAAGGAGTTACAGTAGATCAAAGCCCCCACCCCATGAGATCCGTCACACCATACGGGTTCCTACTATCTGATAACCATCCTGTATTATGCTTGGGGAGGGGATTCTCACTGTGAGGGTGTGTGGGACCGAGCCTGAAGCGGAAGATTCCAGGGATGCCTCTTTGTACATCAAAGTTTTTACAATTATGTGTCACATTAAAAATATATAGCACTCCAACAAAGTAGTAGGATTATAAAACTTTAATAACTTATAAATATATACAACGCAACAAAAACAGTAAACACATTTAAACATTTTTTTGAAAAAAGAAGCAACAATGGTCAGTAGCTGTGTTTTGTGCGAATAGTCCCAAGGCAGCACAACGAGCTGAGTTCTGGACGGCACCCAGGTGATGTCACCTGGGTGCCGCACTGGTTTTTGGTATCCTACAATGCAGCTCCGAAAAATGGCGTGGGGCGTCCCTGGGGAGGCCTTGTCAGTAGCGGTCTGTTGTGCGAATAGTTCCAAGGCCCAGTTGGCCTGTGAGGTGGTGTCAGTAGTGGACCGATGTGTGAATAGGCCGGAACCAGCACAAGGCGCCAAGATCCGGATGGCACCGAGGTGGTGTCATAGTTGAGAGTTCTGAGCAGTGCTTGTAACACTGTCTGAAGCTTATTTGCACCTGCTGCAGCTTCACTATCGCCCTGGTGTGGCCAAAGATCGCCCATGACATAGGCGGCCGGCTCCTGGGGTCTGGCGGAACTTTTTTCCTTTTCCTTTCTGCATCTTGTCCCACAATCCGTTTGACCTGAAGACACGACCAGGTCCCTGAATGTGTGCAGGGGGACGCTATTGATTGAATCAAAATGGCGGCTTCACACAAAGCTGAGTCAAGCGTTGCTGTTGATGCTATACAGACAAAAATTGGTTTTCAGTTTGTACATTCTTCAGGATTTTTCCATCCACGGCTGGGTGAGAGTTTGTAGAACAATGGCTTCAGATTTTCAACATACTACTCTTCAACATTCTTCCTAAATGTAACAATGTGAGACTCACTAGGAGAACGGCTGTTTATCTTTCCTTTCAAAATGCTGCCAACAATATTTTCTGAATGGAAGACACCATCTTGTAGCATAAAGGGCCGAAAGGGGTTCTGGTCCGGCCACTGGTTGGTGGAGACATTTTGACTATATCCTGGACCTGCCCGGCCTCGCCCAAAATGGCGCCGGTATAAATGGGACTCGTAACTCCTTGTTGTGTACTGGTTGAACAACCTTGATATCACGAGATACGAATGCAGTTTTGAAGCACATGGCGGGCGGGGACGAGAATTGATTGAATATTTCGACATCCCTATTGATATTAAGTTCTGATGTGTTATTGATTACTGTACTATTGAAAGTTCGAAATAACGTCACCCATGGTACTTGCCCGCAAATGTATATCTAGATAATTTTATTGAAAGTGGCCCTGTCGTATTTTAATTACAAAATGTACGTCCACCGATTCCGCAACTGTTAGACACCTTAGTTCTTGCAACCTAATGGCCCGCTCGTTACGTTCCTCTACAATGTAAATGTCTCCTCATCATATACGATTCCAGTTTGCTCCGTGGCCGGCCCACGTGGTTATAGTATACTGACATTTTCACAATAAAGGTTTTTAAAACAAAACATGGTAGTAGTATTTACATTGGTAAAGTTTTTAATTTTAGTCACTGTTTTCGAATCAGTAAAAGGCAAGTGAAATAAAGCAGTCCAATTACATGACGGATAAAAGGTATAATACGCAGGAACGCAGTAAAGATAAATGGTCAAGGGCAGTTGTGTTTTCCACTCCTGCAACATAAAGTGATCGATAAGAATCTGATAATCAGGCGTATCGGCGGCTAAGACAGCAGGCCGAGCCTCTTTTACTCAACGGCTCCGTCATGGGACGAAGAAACGCCCTTTTTCTCGAAAAAGGAATATATTTTACTTGCAGGACAGTTGTAAATTTTCCGGGAAAGTACATTAGCTTGAAACATTATAACATATATGTTTAAGAAAAAATAATGTTCGAAACCAATAAAAAGCGTACTTTTTAGGTCATATGACCAAGCCTTTCATCATTAAAATAATAAAAGTAAAATGAACCAATGAAAAGTTTTATTAACAAGTCACATGACCTGTTATGCTTACGTTACGCGCTGCGCGCCGCGCCCCGGATCGCTTCCGGGAAGCTGCGCTTCGAGCACCGGAGCACTTCCGGGTGCGCTAACGCGGCGTGTCATATAACGCATTACGCGACAACGTAGGTCCAGAATATAGTCAAAATGTCTCCACCAACCAGCGTTCGGAACACAACCCCTTTCAGCAGTCTAAAAAGTTCTGTTAAATGACAACAGAAGGGACAGGCAACAAGAACCATCAGTCAAAGAGGGGAGGGCAAGTTCTTCTCTACCGGGTCACGTTGGGGCGCTACCGGAACTGATCGAATTGGTAGTCTACAGTGTTTCGGGATGTTTCAGACTGAAGCTGGCGTCAGCATGAGAACACCACCATCTCGTAGCTCAGTCGTGGCCATTCCACGAGCAATCATGGCAGCCGCTCCCCACTAGAAGCCTGCGGGAGTCGGGGGCCCCCAAGACTTTTGTAGAATCTTCAAGGCTGAGGGGACGCTTTCGAGAATGGGACCCAAGCCCTAGCAGACAAGCGTCCGAGTTCCAAGGTGTCCCAGGGCCATTTTAGTGGACCACGCCCAAATCTGAAGAGCCGGCCGCCATTTTGAGAGTCCTGTGGCAGCCGCCTATCGTTGCATTGTAAGAGCGGGAGCAACTCAACTACATGGTGAGCGAGACGCTGTAGTCGCAAGAACGGGCTGTAAACAGCTGAATGGCGGAAGAGGCACAGTGTAGCAAAAGCGGGCGGAATGGCAACTGAAACGGTAAAGGGGCGCCCCACTACAGCGTGTCTTCAGGTCAAACGGATTGTGGGACAAGGTCCCGAATGGAAGAGTCATCAAAAGGCAAAAAGTTCCGCCGGACCACGGGAGCCGGCCGCCTATGTCGGAGGCGATCTCAGGCCACACCAGGGCAACACGACTTGGGGAGGGGGCAGGAGCCAAGCGCCATCTCACTGCCCCTCGGGGGCCTCCGTCAAGCAGTTCAGGGAGGCACCGCATCACATTGTTTTCCAATGCAGTCAGGTCCACAAACGGCCCTCACTTACTTTGAGAATAGTGAAGCTGCAGCAGGTGCAAATAAGCTTCAGACAGTGTTACAAGCGCTGCTCAGAACTCTGAACTATGGCACCCAACATCCAGGACTTATGCCATTTGAGCATGGCAGTGACATCGAAGCAACTCAGGGACCAAAACCATGAACGTACACTCACGTATGAAAATCTTACTTGGGGAGGGGGCAGGAGCCAAGCGCCCCCTCCCAATCCGCGCCACCACACCCTATGTTGAAAATCTGAAGCCATCGTTCTACAAACTCTCAACCAGCCTTGGATTGAAAAATCTTGAAGAATGTACAAATTGAAAACCAGTTTTTGTCTGCATAGCATCAGCAGCAACGCTTGCTATCAGAGTGCATGAGTTTCATGCTCGATCGATTGAGCTAGCCGGATCGGGCAACAAAAAGTATAAAATAGTTATGTAAATAGTTATTTAATAAAATGTTTTACCCTGTTACTTTGCTGGTGTGTTGTATATATTTATAATATTTGCATAGGGTTTGTCGTTATTTTGCGTGGGGTGGGGTGGGCGGCAGAGTCGTGCTGTCTTGCAGCCATCATGGTGTGGAGCTAAGTTCATCTTATTAGTTTCGTATTTCTCATGAGGGGTTGTTCTTAATGTTTCTATTTTAGCGAGGTCAAAAACAGATACCATTAGTGGCCTACTGATTTTGCTCGATTCCTTTTGTTTTTTTAAACTATTTTTCACTATCTGCAAAGACTAAACAGAGTATTGCGACTCTGTGCTTGTTTGTAAATACAGAATGAACCAAAGAGAACCAATTCTAAAACAGTAAATGCTTGGATAGCAATCAATCAAATAGAGAGAGAAGCAGGCACGACGGATTACAACGGGGGCAAAGGCCTGCGTTAACTACCCTTCACTATCTGCAAAGAGAGAGTACTCCTAAGAGAAAAGAGGGGGGGGGCAGCGTTCAAAGCACATCAGCGTGCATAAAAACGAAAATGTTTTTACCTATCATGTACTTGACATTTGACAGCATTTGATATTTGCTATTAAAAAACCATTGAAATTCACTGAAAAAACCATAGGTTATAGACCATATATAGTTAGGAATTAGCATTTACAAAACCTTGAAAATTCACTGAAAAAACCATAGGTTATAGACCATATATAGTTAGGGATAAGCATTTACAAAACCTTATTTTACTCGCATAAAACCATTGAAATTCGCACATATAGTTAGTTGCGCTAACTATATATCGCGCACCCGCAATCCACTGCTGATGATGTCACATATTACATCATTCATGACATGGTCAGTGACATCACTGATGACATCACTGATGACATCTCAAATGACATCACTGATGACATCACTGATGACATCTCAAATGACATCACTGATGACATCTCAAATGATATCACTGATCACATCAATGATGACATCATTCATGTGATAATACGATTAACCTCTTCAGACTCTATTATAACCTTAGATACACTCAGAGTAAACAGACACTCACAGACTGTCACTCATCCATGGAATTACTCACACACCTAGTCAGTCATGCAAAGAATCAATCACACCTCCATTTGCTCAACTATACAGTTATGCACACCTTACTTATTCAAACATATTCTAACACATATTTACTCTCTTATACAATTACTGATACAAGTTTTCAATGATCCATGCAGCCACTCACACATTCACTGGCTCTTATGCACAGTAATTTATATATGTCAACTCTCACATGTACTGTGTTTTACATATGTACTTACTTTGACATGTTGCACTGAGATATCCATTCACTCACCAATACACTCATGCACACAGTCAACCGCCCATACAGCTGTTTCCACATGCACTTTTGAACCCATAGATCTAGTGAATCAACTGCTTACACATGTATGCACAGAGTCACACACCTCCTAGCCACCCCCCACACACACACACACTCACTCTCCCATACAAATACTTGGACAACCAATCAATAACCCATATAGTTACTCATATAGCTACTGATCAACCCATGCAGCAGTTTACAGAACAACAGACATAATGATGCACACATTAAGACAGTCTAGTCACTAACCCATGCACTCAGTGAGACACATTTAATCACTCTCTCATACAGTCAATCATGCACCTACTAAATCCTTCATCCAGACACTTATACATCCACTCATTCTTCAATATGTAAGATATATTTTAACTTTACAGAAACAGACAGCCACTGGATGATGTCATCAGTGATGTCACTGACCATGTCATGAATGATGTAATATGTGACATCATCAGCAGTGGATTGCGGGTGCGCGATATATAGTTAGCGCAACTAACTATATATGCAAATTTCAATGGTTTTATGCGAGTAAAATAAGGTTTTGTAAATGCTAATCCCTAACTATATATGGTCTATAACCTATGGTTTTTTCAGTGAATTTTCAAGGATTTGTAAATGCTAATTCCTAACTATATATGGTCTATAACCTATGGTTTTTTCAGTGAATATATATATATAGATATATATATGTATATATATATATATATACATATATATATATACATATATATATATGTATATATATATATCCTACTGGAAGTCGCCGGTAAGTAGTTATAGTTAGGACCTATTTTCCATAGGAAATCCGCAACATTCTGTTTGCAATAACTTTGGCGCCGGTTGACGAATCTTCCCAAATTTTTTCAAAACTCATGGAGCGCTCCTATCCTAAAAGTTTGAGGATGATTCAGTAAGCGGGGGCCAAGAAAAAAGGGGGATCCCAAAACGTGTTTTCCCCATGCAATTTCCCTTAAGAACCTTTAGCCGCAGCACCAGCCCGAACTGCTGAACGGATTTACACCAAATTTGGCAAAGAGGTAGTCCTTGGTTCAGACTCGTGCCTTTTTCTTAAATGGTGTAAATCTATTCAGTCGTTTTTTAGATATTGAAGGAAAAAAATATATATATCTGGGCAGAGCTTAACAACACATATCATCGGGAGATCTGATTGGCTGTCAGCACTTCATCCAAGAAGTGTTGGCAGCCACCTTGGGACCCATATACATGATAGCACCTCATTAAAAAGCATTGCAGTTAATAGAAGGTTTTAAGACTTTAGTTACATTATAAATCGTTTGTTGATGGTACCATACTCATTTTAGGAATTGTGGTGTGTTCTAAGGTGATTTTACCATGTAACAAAGCCTTCTGCTGGGATATCATGAATCATGTTTGAGAGAAAACTATGTTCTCATGCTTTTCCCACAGAGGTTCGGAAGGTGATCTATAAGCTAAACGGAGAGCATATTTTCTGTAAATGCATAAGAATGGGACCCCCTCTATTGTTACTTCAATGGCCAGGGAAAGAGGGGAAAAGTAAAACACTAACAGTAAATATGTACCCCCTTGACCTCTAAAGTTATCACGGTATATATCCAACACTTAAATTCTACTGTTTTAATACATAAGGGCAAACAAAAGGAAAGTTTTTTTTTATAACTTTATCATTTTATTATTTTTTCTTTTTAGTTGTATTTCTTAGTACAAAAATAATTTTTCATTTATCGATTTATCACATCAGCTAATATATTTTATAAAAAGACACATAATATAAAACACATCATTTTGTAATATCGTCAGTAAAAAAACTATTAAATGCAGGGAAAACAAAATGCAAAACAATCAACACTCTCACAAATACATACATTCCTTATTCATCATACATACTGCATTCATTCTTAGATTCTGCGTCTGAGGGATCGCAGATGGACGTGCAATTGATACGCAAGGTCGACGCGTTTCGGCAGTGAGACCGCCTTCCTCAGGACCTGTCTTGCAGAATACTCAGACAAAAACAATAATTTTATGACCCCTGCATTGTTGGATATCTTTTATTTTGGGAGACAATTCCTGTCAGGCTTACAGCACTGGTTTTAAGGTTTATTTTTGTTGTTGTAGTCCTTCCTATTTTGTCAGAAATTGTCTTTTTCGTTTTTCTATTTGTTGGTGCAAAGGCTTGTTTTTTATGGATCCAGCGTGGAACTTATTATCACAGTATCTGGGACTTAGTCTCTTCGTGGATAAAAACGCGAATAACTGCTGATTTGTAGTTTTGGAATCGATGTAAGTCTTTTATCTAAGACTAACACGTCTCTCTTGAAAAACGATCTCTATCGGCACAAGGTACAGGCGAAATCAGGCGGAGTTCCTCCTTTCGCGGTACAGGGTAACATTAATTTAAATGGTTTCGGTTTCTCCTTTGTCTGGTCCAAACATCTTCAATTGCACTAGGCTTCCTGTTTAGTGCAATTGAAGATGTTTGGACCAGACAAAGGAGAAACCGAAACCATTTAAATTAATGTTACCCTGTACCGCGAAAGGAGGAACTCCGCCTGATTTCGCCTGTACCTTGTGCCGATAGAGATCGTTTTTCAAGAGAGACGTGTTAGTCTTAGATAAAAGACTTACATCGATTCCAAAACTACAAATCAGCAGTTATTCGCGTTTTTATCCACGAAGAGACTAAGTCCCAGATACTGTGATAATAAGTTCCACGCTGGATCCATAAAAAACAAGCCTTTGCACCAACAAATAGAAAAACGAAAAAGACAATTTCTGACAAAATAGGAAGGACTACAACAACAAAAATAAACCTTAAAACCAGTGCTGTAAGCCTGACAGGAATTGTCTCCCAAAATAAAAGATATCCAACAATGCAGGGGTCATAAAATTATTGTTTTTGTCTGAGTATTCTGCAAGACAGGTCCTGAGGAAGGCGGTCTCACTGCCGAAACGCGTCGACCTTGCGTATCAATTGCACGTCCATCTGCGATCCCTCAGACGCAGAATCTAAGAATGAATGCAGTATGTATGATGAATAAGGAATGTATGTATTTGTGAGAGTGTTGATTGTTTTGCATTTTGTTTTCCCTGCATTTAATAGTTTTTTTACTGACGATATTACAAAATGATGTGTTTTATATTATGTGTCTTTTTATAAAATATATTAGCTGATGTGATAAATCGATAAATGAAAAAATATTTTTGTACTAAGAAATACAACTAAAAAGAAAAAATAATAAAATGATAAAGTTATAAAAAAAAACTTTCCTTTTGTTTGCCCTTATGTATTAAAACAGTAGAATTTAAGTGTTGGATATATACCGTGATAACTTTAGAGGTCAAGGGGGTACATATTTACTGTTAGTGTCATATTTTCTGTAAAAACACATTATCTTTATCAGTCATATGAGAATGAAGTCTGACATTCTCAGTAAAACATGTACATCCAACAAGGGCAGAGACTGTCAGTTGATTACTGTGT
>NW_028255650.1:0-52000 GCF_964263255.1 Lissotriton vulgaris
GGCATTTCTTCCTGCCAGCAATACACATCACCTTACTTTTATTAATATTAATCTTCATATGGTGGTCCCCAGCAAATTCCTGAAGAGCCTGAAGCCGATTTGCCAGCCCCACCGGAGTTAAGTCAAGCAATAGCACATCGTCGGCATACATCAGGCAGGCGATTGGCACCCCTCCTATCAGCGGTGCGATCCCCTCACTGTGGGACACAACAGCAGGGAGGTCAGTTGTGTATAGGGAAAACAACAGGGGCGCTAATAGGCAGCCCTGTTTAAGGCCATTCTGGGATGGTATTTTGGCCGAGAGTCCCCTCTCACCCCCCATTAAGACCCTGCACCAGGTGTCAGTGTGCAGAGCCCGCACCAATTACAACAGGGGAGTAGGGACACCCAGTGTCGCCAATTTTCTCCACAGCGTTCCCCGATCTACTTTATCGAACGCTGTGGAGAAATCAATAAAGGCGGCGTATACGACACCCCCTCTCACCTGGACATATTTGTCAGTAATAACCTGAAGGGCAGTCAGGTTGTCCAGGGTGCCATGTTCCCTTCGGAAGCCAGTGTGAGAAGTTGGCCTGGTATATAATGCTCACTAATTCTAGTGATCACTTTGTACCATGCCAAGCAACCCTTATGATGATGGTTGTAATTCAACCTTGTAGACCAGTTATCCTAGTGGTAACGTGGACAAAGCAGTCTTAGGCTAAACTCTGAAAGGCATGTGAAGCCAGCTGTTATACCATACACAACCCCCTTGAATACCAAATGAAAGGGACACCACACAGATATATATTGAAAATATATATTGATTTATTAACTATTAAAATCCCCTGGACTCTTTATGAGCACAGAAGCACAAGCGTAAAATCACAAGACAGTTTAAAATACACAAAAGTTGCACAATATGGATGAGCCCTAGGGGCCACCTAAACCATATACTAAATAAGTGGTATAAGAGATACCTAAAGGAAAGTGAAGAGGCCTAGGGCCTTGGGAATCGCTGGAGCTATTCGAGACTGGAGTTAACTAAGTCGGGAAAGGCCCACGGGACTCGGGTGCAGTGTTCAAAGTGCACGCACTTCTCAATACAAAGTCTATGGTGCGTAAAAAGCACAAAGTTAGAAAGTTAGGAACCTTCCGAGTGACCTACGGAGCTGAAACTTAAAACACAGGCCCTTGGGATGTGTACCAGTGCAGGAGCACCGGCGGAGCTGAGTTACCTCACCCACAGGAAGCGGGTGCACAGGGTCGAAGATGTGTCGGGTTTCGTCACGCTGGTCGATGGTGCTTGGAGCTAAAGATGCTGCAGGCGGCTCGATGAGAAGAGTTCCGGTGGATCCAAGGGTGGATCTGAAGAGTTGAAGACCTGAAAGCAGAGGGGACAGTGTTCAAAGTCACTAGCCAGTGACTACCGTGGAACCAGAGTGGAACCAGGCGATGTCGGGTGCAAACAGGCGTTGTCGGGTAGCTTCTTTCTGCAGCCACGTGGATACCCGGGGTCGAGGACGTCCAGGAGTCGGTCACGAGCTGTCCCACGTAGGCTTCTCGCTGTTGGCGGTGTCGGCGACCTGATCGGAGCAAACAGGCCTTGGCAAATGCAAGCCACGCAGGAGTTGAAAGATGCTGTTCACTCGGACCAGCAAGGTCAGAGCGAGTGCTCCTTTTCACAGGAGCTTGGGTAGGTCTGGAGCAACCAGACCTGCTGTTTAAATCTTCGGGTTCGTCGCCAAGATGGCCGCTGGCCGCGTGGCTAGTGGCCGGGATGGCGCGTCGAGTGGCACAATGCAAAAGGGCCCCACGCAGATCGTGGAGATGCTGGAGGGCTGATCTTCGGTGCAAGGGCTGCTCGGTGGTGGGGGTTCTCAATCCCCAAAGCACAACGTCGAGGATGCCTCAGAAGCTGCGCAGTCAGCTTGTCGGGTGTCTTTCAAGAGGTCCGGTCCCACGTCGCTCGGTGCCTCCACGGGTCCCTTCTTCGCAGGGACTGTGGATCGGGCTCTGAGAGGTCTGGGAGTCTGGTTCTTGTCGGGCTCTGGGCTCGGTCTCCGGCGGGAGGCGGCGGCAAAGCAGACGTCGAGTCGCTGGTTGGTACCTGTGTTCACAGGGTGGTCACTCCTTGGCCACAAGGGAGATTCTTCTTCAGTCTTCTGTGCAGCAGAATGTCGAAGTCCAGTCTTCTTCTTAGTTTTAAGTTGATTTCGGGATGATCTGCCGTGCAATGGCACTGCTCCCCCTCTTATTCCCAAACTGGGGGTGGATCACCTACTAGGTCCCTCCTCTGGGAGGAACCAGGAAGGGGGGCGGTTACACCCCCTTTCCTTTGTCCAGCTCCGCGCCAGGACTGGGGCTGGAAGGCCCCAGAACCGGTTTGGACTGGCCTATGCACGGGGACACCTTGTGTGCCCCGGGCATGTCTGATTCTTTTCAGCCCTGTCCTACCTAATACACAAAATCCTGTCTGGGGTGGTGCTCGCACCTCCCAAGGCAGGAAACCCTTTGTCCAGGCCACCATCTGCCGAGTTTCGGTCAGCAGCAGGAGGCCAGACTTGTGTCTGTGGTGGCAGCGTCCATTTTGTGAAGCTGAGGCTCTGTTTAACTTTAACCGGGGTTAAGGCTACGCACATGTCGTGTCCCTCTAGAAGGGTGGAATGCTATCCCCGTCGCCAGAATTGGCGAGGGGATAGTATTCCAATTCGTATGACACCTTACTCGACATGTTTTGATAAAGCCAAACCAAAGTTAGCATTTAACCGCGAGGATTATAATGCACTTAAGAGTATATGGTATGGCAATATCCCGGAACAGCTTAGGGAGTTGTTCCCGACAGCTGCAGACAGGCTCAGCTCATGCCAGAGCACCATCTCACATATTTCCAAGCACTCTGCCTCCAGGATTGATGAGGCCTTCCATAGGAGTGGCTGATAGGAACATATGTGTCCAGTTTAGGGTTAGGCACAGACATACTGTACCTAAGTAAGAGGTGGTTACACCGACTTACCCCAGCTGAGTGATCAGCCAGTTGTGTCAAAGATGGAGGCCAGGCCAGGGGTGGCACAATACGTGCTGCAGCCCCTGGTAGGCCTTGGATACACCTATGCCCTGGGCACCTAGGGTGCACTATTACAGGGGCTCATAAGGTGAACCAGTTCCAATTCGTAATACACCTAAAGTGCATTGGCATCAATTTAGAGAGAGAACAGCAGGCTGTGGGTCTGATTAGCAGGCCCACAGCCACATTAAGTCAGAAACCAGTGAAGCAAAAAGCAAAAATTTGGGGTGACCATAGGATAGCAGACCCTACTCTCCTACATAACCCCCCCCCAAACGCAGGGACATTAGACTAACCTTGACCAGTTGTGTCTTCATGTTCTAAGTGGAAGTACCTGGAGAGACCATCTGCGTTGCCATGGTCAGTCCCTGGGCGGTGCTCCACTGTAAAGTCCATCCCCTGTAGGGAAATGGACCACCTGAGTAGTTTGGGGTTTTCACCCTTCATCTGATTAAGCCATAGGAGGGGCTTATGGTCGGTCTGAATCTTGAAGTGAGTGCCAAATAAGTATGGTCTCAACTTCTTCAGGGCCCACACCACAGCAAAGGCCTCCCTCTCTATAGCTGACCAACGTTTCTCTCTGGGGGTCAGCCTTCTGCTAATGAAAGCAATGGGCTGGTCCTGGCCATCTACATTAAGCTGTGAAAGCACTGCTCCCACTCCCAACTCAGAAGCATCTGTTTGGACAATGAACTCTCTTGAGTAGTCAGGACTCTTCAGGATAGGTGCAGAGCACATGGCCTTCTTCAGGTCATCAAATGCCTTTTGACAGATTTCTGTCCACTGAACCTTTTTGGGCATCTTCTTGGATGTCAGATCATTAAGAGGAGTCACAATGGACCCATAGTTCTTAACAAACTTCCTGTAGTACCCAGTCAGGCCCAAGAAAGCTCTGACCTGAGTCTGGGTAGTTGGAGGGGACCAGTCCTTGATGGTCTGGATCTTACTCTCCAGTGGTTGAACTTGGCCTCCACCTACAAGGTGGCCCAGGTATACAACCTTGCTCTGCCCTATCTGGCACTTTGTTGCCTTGATAGTGAGGCCTGCCTTCTGCAGAGCCTCAAGCACTTCCTTCAGGTGGATCAGGTGATCCTCCCAGGTGGAGCTAAAGACAGCAATATCGTCCAGATAAGCTGCACAAAAGTCATCCAACCCAGTGAGGACTTGGTTCACCAACCTTTGGAAGGTGGCAGGTGCATTTTTCAAACCAAAGGGCATCACCACAAACTGATAATGCCCACTAGGGGTAGAAAATGCTGTCTTGGCTTTAGACTCCTCAGCTAACCTGATTTGCCAGTAGCCAGCTGTCAAGTCAAATGTGCTCAAATATTTGGCAGAAGCCAACTTGTCAATGAGCTCATCTGCCCTTGGAATAGGGTGTGCATCTGTCCTGGTGACAGCATTGAGTCCTCTGTAATCCACACAGAACCTCATCTCTCTCTTGCCATCTTTGGTGTGAGGTTTGGGGACCAGAACCACTGGGCTAGCCCAGGGGCTCTCTGAAGGCTCAATGACACCTAATTCCAGCATCTTTTGCACCTCAGTCTTTATACAGTCCCTGACGTGGTCAGGTTGCCTGTAAATTTTGCTCTTTACAGGAAGACTGTCACCAGTGTCCACCACATGTGTACACCAGTTAGTCTGACTGGGTGTCAATGAGAACATATGCCTGTATGCCTGTAGAACTTGTCTGCAGTCATGTTGCTGATGTTCAGTGAGGCTGCCACCTAAGGTCACACCATCAACTGAGCCATCCTCAGGGTTCTGAGTGAGCAGGTCTGGGAGAGGGTCACTCTCTTCCTCCTGTCCCTCATCTGTAGCCATGAGCAAGCCCATGTCTGCCCTGCTGACATATGCCTTCAATCTGTTCACATGGAGCACCCTGTGGGGGCTCCTGGGAGTTCCTAGGTCCACCAAGTAGGTAACCTCTCCCTTCTTTTCCAGAATTGTATGGGGTCCAGACCATTTGTCTTGGAGTGCTGCTGGGGCCACTGGCTCCAACACCCATACCTTCTGTCCAGGCTGAAACTCAACAAGGACAGCCTTTTGGTCATGCCAAGCTTTTTGTAATTCTTGGCTAGCCTCAAGGTTTTTGGATGCCTTTTCCATGTACTCTGCCATCCTGGAGCGGAGACCAAGTACATAGTCCACTATGTCCTGTTTAGGCTTTTTGAGAGGTAACTCCCATCCTTCCTTCACAAGACACAGGGGTCCTCTTACAGGGTGCCCAAACAACAATTCAAAGGGGCTGAAGCCAACCCCCTTTTGAGGGACCTCTCTGTAAGCGAACAAAAGGCAGGGCAGAAGGATGTCCCATCTTCGCCTGAGCTTTTCAGGTAATCCTTTAATCATGCCCTTTAGGGTCTTGTTAAATCTCTCAACAAGCCCATTGCATTGTGGGTGATAAGGAGTGGTGAACTTGTAGTTTACACCACATTCCTTCCACATAGCTGTCAAATATCCAGACATGAAGTTAGTACCTCTATCGGATATTACCTCCTTAGGAAACCCCACTCTGGAGAAAACTCCAAGTAAGGCCCTGGCCACAACAGGAGCTGTTGTGGTCCTAAGGGGAATTGCCTCTGGGTACCTGGTGGCATGATCCACTACCACCAGTATGAATCTGTGCCCAGATGCTGTAGGGGGATCCATTGGACCAACAATATCAATCCCCACTCTCTCAAAGGGAACCCCCACCACAGGTAGTGGGATCAGGGGGGCCTTGGTTGTTCCACCTGCTTTACCACTGGCTTGGCAGGTTTCACAGGAGCGACAAAACTCCTTGGTGTCTTCAGACATGTGAGGCCAGTGAAAGTGAGGGACAAGCCTGTCCCAAGTCTTGTTCTGGCCTAGGTGTCCTGCTAAAGGAATATCATGGGCCAAGGTGAGTAGGAAGCCCCTAAATTGCAGAGGTATAACCAACCTCCTGGTAGCACCAGGCTTGGGGTCTCTAGCCTCTGAATAAAGGAGTCCATCGTCCCAATATACTTTATGGGCACCTTGAGCATTCCCAGCAGCCTCAGCAGCAGCCTGCTGTCTGAGGGGTTCAAGAGAAGGACAGGTTAACTGAGCCTGCCCCAAGTCTGCCCTAGAAGGTCCCCCTGTCCCCAGAAACTCAACCTGATCAGGTTCAAGTTCTTCAGGGACAGTTCCTTCAGAGGTCTCAAGATCAGTTTCCTGTGAAGCCTGATCCTCACTTGTAGGCAGTTGGGAAGGCGCAGCCTTAACCCTCCTGTTCTTCTTCTTGGGAGGTACTTGGTCCATTGTTCCAGGATCCAAGACCTGAGGTTCAGAGAGGCACTTTTTGGCCTGTGACCTGGTCACAGCAAGGACATGTGATGATATCCCTAACATCTCTGCATGAGTCCTGTACTCAACTTCTGACCATAGAGAGTTCTCCAGGTCATTGCCCAACAAACATTCTACTGGGAGATCAGCACTAACCACAACTTTCTTTAGGCCAGTTACCCCTCCCCAGGAAAAGTTAACAAGTGCCACACTATGTGTAGTAGTGACATTGCTGGCATTGGTCACCAGGTAATCATCGCCTGGCATGTATTGTCCAGGGTCCACAAAGTTAGGTGTCACCATAGTGACACTGGCACATGTGTCCCTGTAAGCTTGAGCCACTTTGTTGTTAATCAAAGGTGTCTGTCTGTATTTGCCCAGGTTACTGGGACTTATGTCAGGGGTCAAATCTATGTCCCCTTCACAAACCAGAACAGCCTGTGTAAGGGTTCTGACTAGGTCAGAATCTCCTTCAGTTCCCAAAGTGATTCCCACTAAACCCTTGGCTTGAGGACCAACACTGCTAACTGTACTAGTGGGTGCAGGTGCCTTAGGGGCTGCAGTGCTGGGGGCTCCACCCTTTTTACACTCACTTGTCCAGTGAGAGGTGTTCTTACAAGTTTTACACCAGGGTTTCTTCTGACCTTCTTTCTTCTTCTTCTTGGAAGTTTGGGACCCACCCTCTGTCTCAGTTTGGGGCCCTGTTGAAGACTTCTGGTCTTTAGCTTTCTGCTCCCCACCCTTCTGGTCTGTTTTCTTCTGGTCACCACCCTGGTTCTGGTTCTGGTTCTTTTGCTTAACTCTGGTTCTTACCCATTTATCTGCCCTCTTTCCCAATTCTTGGGGAGAGGTCAAATCTGAGTCAACCAAATGTTGATGCAACTGCTGGTTCTGACAATTATTTAAAATTTGTTCTCTCATCAGCAAATTGTACAATCCTTCATAGTCTGTAACCTTACTTCCCAGCAACCATCCCTCCAGAGCCTTAGTGGCACACTCAACAAATTCAGACCAGTCCTGAGTCTGTGTCTTCTGGGTATCTCTGAACATTAACCTGTACTGTTCAGTGGTTAAGCCTAACCCATCAATCAGAGCACTCTTCAGGACCAGGTAGTTTCTAGAATCCCCATCACTAACTGTGAGGAGTCTGTCTCGGCCTCTACCTTCAAAGGAGAGCCACAAGATTGCTGCCCACTGCTCCTGAGGGATCTGCTGTACTCTGCAGGCTCTCTCCATTGCAGTAATCCATTTATGGATGTCATCCCCAGCTTTGTAGGGGGGCACAATCTTACTCAGGTTTCTATTATCAAAAGACCTGTCTTTATCCTTGTGGATATTGCTGCCACCAGTGGGTTCTATTACCCCACTCTCTCTAGGCTGTCTTGCTCTAGCAAGTTTCTCCTTAGCCAGGGCAACCTCTAACTCTTGCCTCTGGATCCTAAGCTCAGCCTCTCTCATCTTGGCCTCATGTTCCCTTCTCTGAGGGCTAGTCATCTCCTTTCTGGAGTGACCATGAGAGCCTCTAGAGACATGGGAGGTATTGGATTCACCTGAGTGATGCCTTCTCCTCCTATGGCCCTGGTTAAGTCCACCTGGGGGTCTGAATGGGTTGTTACCTGATTCATTCCCAAGTTGACTTAAGTTAGCCTGGTTCAGTCTACTGACCAGCACCTGACTATCTCTGTCATCATCTGACTCACTGCTTTCCACCTCCTCCTCCTCTTCTTCTTCTTCCTCTTCATCTACCTGAGGAGCTCCAGTGGTGGAGGCTTCCTCATCTACTAGGATGATAGGGGTAGGGGTGTCTACAGTGTCATCCTCTGAAGGATGGCCTCCTTCAGCATCCCCTGTGGGGTTTGCTTTAGAGGTCTTTAGAGCCTCAGACTGATCCAAGAGCTCTCTTAGGTGGTCTGTAGTAGGGGAAGGCCCTGTCTTCAGACCCCTTAAGACACAAAGCTGTCTTAATTCCTTAAAGGGAAAAATAGCAAACTGGGATGGTGCCCTTGGAGGGTCACTCTCAACAGGAGTAAGTCCACTGGACCCCTCTGTTCCAGACATTGCTCTAGTGTGGGTGGATGTGTTGCAATCTACCTACACTGGTGTTTACCTACTAAACCTATCTAGTAGTTGTAGCTAGGGTGTGCTACTCCCTTTGCTCTACAACAACTAAGTTCAGTAGAACTTAAGTATACTAGTCTTGTTTTATATGTACCTAGCAGGTACCTGTATGATCTTTCAAATGATAATCTCAAAGATTGTAATGGTAAAACAACAGCAAGCTCAGATCCCAATCCGCTGCTCACCAATGTGAGAAGTTGGCCTGGTATATAATGCTCACTAATTCTAGTGATCACTTTGTACCATGCCAAGCAACCCTTATGATGATGGTTGTAATTCAACCTTGTAGACCAGTTATCCTAGTGGTAACGTGGACAAAGCAGTCTTAGGCTAAACTCTGAAAGGCATGTGAAGCCAGCTGTTATACCATACACAACCCCCTTGAATACCAAATGAAAGGGACACCACACAGATATATATTGAAAATATATATTGATTTATTAACTATTAAAATCCCCTGGACTCTTTATGAGCACAGAAGCACAAGCGTAAAATCACAAGACAGTTTAAAATACACAAAAGTTGCACAATATGGATGAGCCCTAGGGGCCACCTAAACCATATACTAAATAAGTGGTATAAGAGATACCTAAAGGAAAGTGAAGAGGCCTAGGGCCTTGGGAATCGCTGGAGCTATTCGAGACTGGAGTTAACTAAGTCGGGAAAGGCCCACGGGACTCGGGTGCAGTGTTCAAAGTGCACGCACTTCTCAATACAAAGTCTATGGTGCGTAAAAAGCACAAAGTTAGAAAGTTAGGAACCTTCCGAGTGACCTACGGAGCTGAAACTTAAAACACAGGCCCTTGGGATGTGTACCAGTGCAGGAGCACCGGCGGAGCTGAGTTACCTCACCCACAGGAAGCGGGTGCACAGGGTCGAAGATGTGTCGGGTTTCGTCACGCTGGTCGATGGTGCTTGGAGCTAAAGATGCTGCAGGCGGCTCGATGAGAAGAGTTCCGGTGGATCCAAGGGTGGATCTGAAGAGTTGAAGACCTGAAAGCAGAGGGGACAGTGTTCAAAGTCACTAGCCAGTGACTACCGTGGAACCAGAGTGGAACCAGGCGATGTCGGGTGCAAACAGGCGTTGTCGGGTAGCTTCTTTCTGCAGCCACGTGGATACCCGGGGTCGAGGACGTCCAGGAGTCGGTCACGAGCTGTCCCACGTAGGCTTCTCGCTGTTGGCGGTGTCGGCGACCTGATCGGAGCAAACAGGCCTTGGCAAATGCAAGCCACGCAGGAGTTGAAAGATGCTGTTCACTCGGACCAGCAAGGTCAGAGCGAGTGCTCCTTTTCACAGGAGCTTGGGTAGGTCTGGAGCAACCAGACCTGCTGTTTAAATCTTCGGGTTCGTCGCCAAGATGGCCGCTGGCCGCGTGGCTAGTGGCCGGGATGGCGCGTCGAGTGGCACAATGCAAAAGGGCCCCAAGCAGATCGTGGAGATGCTGGAGGGCTGATCTTCGGTGCAAGGGCTGCTCGGTGGTGGGGGTTCTCAATCCCCAAAGCACAACGTCGAGGATGCCTCAGAAGCTGCGCAGTCAGCTTGTCGGGTGTCTTTCAAGAGGTCCGGTCCCACGTCGCTCGGTGCCTCCACGGGTCCCTTCTTCGCAGGGACTGTGGATCGGGCTCTGAGAGGTCTGGGAGTCTGGTTCTTGTCGGGCTCTGGGCTCGGTCTCCGGCGGGAGGCGGCGGCAAAGCAGACGTCGAGTCGCTGGTTGGTACCTGTGTTCACAGGGTGGTCACTCCTTGGCCACAAGGGAGATTCTTCTTCAGTCTTCTGTGCAGCAGAATGTCGAAGTCCAGTCTTCTTCTTAGTTTTAAGTTGATTTCGGGATGATCTGCCGTGCAATGGCACTGCTCCCCCTCTTATTCCCAAACTGGGGGTGGATCACCTACTAGGTCCCTCCTCTGGGAGGAACCAGGAAGGGGGGCGGTTACACCCCCTTTCCTTTGTCCAGCTCCGCGCCAGGACTGGGGCTGGAAGGCCCCAGAACCGGTTTGGACTGGCCTATGCACGGGGACACCTTGTGTGCCCCGGGCATGTCTGATTCTTTTCAGCCCTGTCCTACCTAATACACAAAATCCTGTCTGGGGTGGTGCTCGCACCTCCCAAGGCAGGAAACCCTTTGTCCAGGCCACCATCTGCCGAGTTTCGGTCAGCAGCAGGAGGCCAGACTTGTGTCTGTGGTGGCAGCGTCCATTTTGTGAAGCTGAGGCTCTGTTTAACTTTAACCGGGGTTAAGGCTACGCACATGTCGTGTCCCTCTAGAAGGGTGGAATGCTATCCCCGTCGCCAGAATTGGCGAGGGGATAGTATTCCAATTCGTATGACACCTTACTCGACATGTTTTGATAAAGCCAAACCAAAGTTAGCATTTAACCGCGAGGATTATAATGCACTTAAGAGTATATGGTATGGCAATATCCCGGAACAGCTTAGGGAGTTGTTCCCGACAGCTGCAGACAGGCTCAGCTCATGCCAGAGCACCATCTTACATATTTCCAAGCACTCTGCCTCCAGGATTGATGAGGCCTTCCATAGGAGTGGCTGATAGGAACATATGTGTCCAGTTTAGGGTTAGGCACAGACATACTGTACCTAAGTAAGAGGTGGTTACACCGACTTACCCCAGCTGAGTGATCAGCCAGTTGTGTCAAAGATGGAGGCCAGGCCAGGGGTGGCACAATACGTGCTGCAGCCCCTGGTAGGCCTTGGATACACCTATGCCCTGGGCACCTAGGGTGCACTATTACAGGGGCTCATAAGGTGAACCAGTTCCAATTCGTAATACACCTAAAGTGCATTGGCATCAATTTAGAGAGAGAACAGCAGGCTGTGGGTCTGATTAGCAGGCCCACAGCCACATTAAGTCAGAAACCAGTGAAGCAAAAAGCAAAAATTTGGGGTGACCATAGGATAGCAGACCCTACTCTCCTACAGGATATCTGTCCCTTCATGGGATATCTTTGATGCAATGGTCCCTTCATGGGATATCTTTGATGCACTGGTCCCTTCATGGGATATCTTTGGTGCACTGGTCCCTTCATGGGATATCTTTGGTGCACTGGTCCCTTCATGGGATATCTTTGATGCACTGGTCCCTTCATGGGATATCTTTGGTGCACTGGTCCCTTCATGGGATATCTGTCCCTTCATGGGATATCTTTGATGCACGGTCCCTTAATGGGATATCTGTCCCTTCATGGGATATCTTTGATGCACTGGTCCCTTCATGGGATATCTGTCCCTTCATGGGATATCTTTGATGCACTGGTCCCTTCATGGGATATCTTTGTTGCACTGGTCCTTTCATGGGATATCTGTCCCTTCATGGGATATCTTTGATGCACTGGTCCCTTCATGGAATATCTGTCCCTTCATGGGCTAAACTTGGTGCACTGGTCCCTTCATGGAATATCTTTGATGCACTGGTCCCTTCATGGGATATCTGTCCCTTCATGGGATATCTTTGATGCACTGGTCCCTTCATGGGATATCAGTCCCTTCATGGGATATCTTTGGTGCACTGGTCCCTTCATGGGATATCTTTGGTGCACTGGTCCCTTCATGGGATATCTTTGATGCACTGGTCCCTTCATGGGATGTCTTTGATGCACTGGTCCCTTCATGGGATATCTTTGATGCACTGGTCCCTTCATGGGATATCTTTGATGCACTGGTCCCTTCATGGGATATCTTTGATGCACTGGTCCCTTCATGGGATATCTGTCCCTTCATGGGATATCTTTGATGCACTGGTCCCTTCATGGGATATCTGTCCCTTCATGGGATATCTTTGATGCACTGGTCCCTTCATGGGATATCTTTGGTGCACTGGTCCTTTCATGGGATATCTGTCCCTTCATGGGATATCTTTGATGCACTGGTCCCTTCATGGAATATCTGTCCCTTCATGGGCTAAACTTGGTGCACTGGTCCCTTCATGGAATATCTTTGATGCACTGGTCCCTTCATGGGATATCTGTCCCTTCATGGGATATCTTTGATGCACTGGTCCCTTCATGGGATATCAGTCCCTTCATGGGATATCTTTGATGCACTGGTCCCTTCATGGGATATCTTTGGTGCGCTGGTCCCTTCATGGCATATCTGTCCCTTCATGGGATATCTATAATGCACTGGTCCCTTCATGGGATATCGGTCGCTTTTAGGGGATATCTTTGGTGCACTGGTCCCTTCATGGGATATCTGTCCCGTTATGGGATATCTTTGGTGCACTGGTCCCTTCATGGGATATCTGTCCCTTCGTGGGATATCTTTGGTGCACTGGTCCCTTCATGGGATATCTTTGGTGCACTGGTCCCTTCATGGGATGTCTTTGATGCCTGGTCCCTTCATTGGATATCTTTGATGCAATGGTCCCTTCATGGGATATCTTTGATGCACTAGTCCCTTCATGGGATATCTTTTGTGCACTGGTCCCTTCATGGGATATCTGTCCCTTTATGGGATATCTTTGGTGCACTGGTCCCTTCATGGGATATCTGTCCCTTCATGGGATATCTTTTGTGCACTGGTCCCTTCATGGGATATCTGTCCCTTCATGGGATATCTTTGGTGCACTGGTCCCTTCATGGGATATCTGTCCCTTCATGGGATATCTTTGGTGCACTGGTCCCTTCATGGGATATCGGTCCCTTTATGGGATATCTTTGGTGCACTGGTCCCTTCATGGGATATCTGTCCCTTCATGGGATATCTTTTGTGCACTGTTCCCTTGATGGGATATCTGTCCCTTCATGGGATATCTTTGATGCACTGGTCCCTTCATGGGATATCTTTGATGCACTGGTCCCTTCATGGGATATCTTTGATGCACTGGTCCCTTCATGGGATATCTTTGATGCAATGGTCCCTTCATGGGATATCTTTGGTGCACTGGTCCCTTCATGGGATATCTTTGGTGCACTGGTCCCTTCATGGGATATCTGTCCCTTCATGGGATATCTTTGGTGCACTGGTCCCTTCATGGGATATCGGTCCCTTTATGGGTTATCTTTGGTGCACTGGTCCCTTCATGGAATATCTGTCCCTTCATGCACTGGTCCCTTCATGGGATATCTTTGGTGCACTGGTCCTTTCATGGGATATCTGTCCCTTAATGGGATATATTTCATGCACTGGTCCCTTCATGGGATATCTGTCCCTTCATGGGATATCTTTTGTGCACTGGTCCCTTCATGGGATATCTTTTGTGCACTGGTCCCTTCATGGGATATCTGTCCCTTCATGGGATATCTTTGATGCACTGGTCCCTTCATGGGATATCTTTGGTGCACTGGTCCCTTCATGGGATATCTTTGATGCACTGGTCCCTTCATGGGATATCTGTGATGCACTGGTCCCTTCATGGGATATCTGTGATGCACTGGTCCCTTCATGGGATATCTTTGATGCACTGGTCCCTTCATGGGATATCTTTGGTGCACTGGTCCTTTCATGGGATATCTGTCCCTTAATGGGATATATTTCATGCACTGGTCCCTTCATGGGATATCTGTCCCTTCATGGGATATCTTTTGTGCACTGGTCCCTTCATGGGATATCTTTGATGCACTGGTCCCTTCATGGGATATCTGTCCCTTCATGGGATATCTTTGATGCACTGGTCCCTTCATTGGATATCTTTGATGCAATGGTCCCTTCATGGGATATCTTTGATGCACTAGTTCCTTCATGGGATATCTTTTGTGCACTGGTCCCTTCATGGGATATCTGTCCCTTTATGGGATATCTTTGGTGCACTGGTCCCTTCATGGGATATCTGTCCCTTCATGGGATATCTTTTGTGCACTGGTCCCTTCATGGGATATCTGTCCCTTCATGGGATATCTTTGGTGCACTGGTCCCTTCATGGGATATCTGTCCCTTCATGGGATATCTTTGGTGCACTGGTCCCTTCATGGGATATCGGTCCCTTTATGGGATATCTTTGGTGCACTGGTCCCTTCATGGGATATCTGTCCCTTCATGGGATATCTTTTGTGCACTGGTCCCTTGATGGGATATCTGTCCCTTCATGGGATATCTTTGATGCACTGGTCCCTTCATGGGATATCTTTGATGCACTGGTCCCTTCATGGGATATCTTTGATGCACTGGTCCCTTCATGGGATATCTTTGATGCAATGGTCCCTTCATGGGATATCTTTGGTGCACTGGTCCCTTCATGGGATATCTTTGGTGCACTGGTCCCTTCATGGGATATCTGTCCCTTCATGGGATATCTTTGGTGCACTGGTCCCTTCATGGGATATCGGTCCCTTTATGGGTTATCTTTGGTGCACTGGTCCCTTCATGGAATATCTGTCCCTTCATGGGATATCTTTTGTGCACTGGTCCCTTCATGGGATATCTTTTGTGCACTGGTCCCTTCATGGGATATCTGTCCCTTCATGGGATATCTTTGATGCACTGGTCCCTTCATGGGATATCTTTGGTGCACTGGTCCCTTCATGGGATATCTTTGATGCACTGGTCCCTTCATGGGATATCTGTGATGCACTGGTCCCTTCATGGGATATCTGTGATGCACTGGTCCCTTCATGGGATATCTTTGATGCACTGGTCCCTTCATGGGATATCTTTGGTGCACTGGTCCTTTCATGGGATATCTGTCCCTTAATGGGATATCTTTCATGCACTGGTCCCTTCATGGGATATCTGTCCCTTCATGGGATATCTTTTGTGCACTGGTCCCTTCATGGGATATCTTTGATGCACTGGTCCCTTCATGGGATATCTGTCCCTTCATGGGATATCTTTGATGCACTGGTCCCTTCATGGGATATCTGTCCCTTAATGGGATATCTTTGATGCACTGGTCCCTTCATGGGATATCTGTCCCTTCATGGGATATCTTTGATGCAATGGTCCCTTCATGGGATATCTTTGATGCACTGGTCCCTTCATGGGATATCTTTGGTGCACTGGTCCCTTCATGGGATATCTTTGGTGCACTGGTCCCTTCATGGGATATCTTTGGTGCACTGGTCCCTTCATGGGATATCTTTGATGCACTGGTCCCTTCATGGGATATCTTTGGTGCACTGGTCCTTTCATGGGATATCTGTCCCTTCATGGGATATCTTTGATGCACTGGTCCCTTCATGGGATATCTGTCCCTTCATGGGATATCTTTTGTGCACTGGTCCCTTCATGGGATATCTTTGATGCACGGTCCCTTCATGGGATATCTGTCCCTTCATGGGATATCTTTGATGCACTGGTCCCTTCATGGGATATCTGTCCCTTCATGGGATATCTTTGATGCACTGGTCCCTTCATGGGATATCTTTGGTGCACTGGTCCTTTCATGGGATATCTGTCCCTTCATGGGATATCTTTGATGCACTGGTCCCTTCATGGAATATCTGTCCCTTCATGGGCTAAACTTGGTGCACTGGTCCCTTCATGGAATATCTTTGATGCACTGGTCCCTTCATGGGATATCTGTCCCTTCATGGGATATCTTTGATGCACTGGTCCCTTCATGGGATATCAGTCCCTTCATGGGATATCTTTGGTGCACTGGTCCCTTCATGGGATATCTTTGGTGCACTGGTCCCTTCATGGGATATCTTTGATGCACTGGTCCCTTCATGGGATGTCTTTGATGCACTGGTCCCTTCATGGGATATCTTTGATGCACTGGTCCCTTCATGGGATATCTTTGATGCACTGGTCCCTTCATGGGATATCTTTGATGCACTGGTCCCTTCATGGGATATCTTTGGTGCGCTGGTCCCTTCATGGCATATCTGTCCCTTCATGGGATATCTATAATGCACTGGTCCCTTCATGGGATATCGGTCCCTTTTAGGGGATATCTTTGGTGCACTGGTCCCTTCATGGGATATCTGTCCCTTTATGGGATATCTTTGGTGCACTGGTCCCTTCATGGGATATCTGTCCCTTCGTGGGATATCTTTGGTGCACTGGTCCCTTCATGGGATATCTTTGGTGCACTGGTCCCTTCATGGGATGTCTTTGATGCCTGGTCCCTTCATTGGATATCTTTGATGCAATGGTCCCTTCATGGGATATCTTTGATGCACTAGTCCCTTCATGGGATATCTTTTGTGCACTGGTCCCTTCATGGGATATCTGTCCCTTTATGGGATATCTTTGATGCACTGGTCCCTTCATGGGATATCTTTGATGCACTGGTCCCTTCATGGGATATCTTTGATGCACTGGTCCCTTCATGGGATATCTGTCCCTTCATGGGATATCTTTGGTGCATGGTCCGTTCATGGGATATCTTTGGTGCACTGGTCCCTTATTGGGATATCTGTCCCTTCATGGGATATCTTTGGTGCACTGGTCCCTTCATGGGATATCTTTGGTGCACTGGTCCCTTCATGGGATATCTTTGGTGCACTGGTCCCTTCATGGGATATCTTTGGTGCACTGGTCCCTTCATGGGATATCTGTCCCTTTATGGGATATCTTTTGTGCACTGGTCCCTTCATGGGATATCTGTCCCTTCATGGGATATCTTTCGTGCACTGGTCCCTTCATGGGATATCTGTCCCTTCATGGGATATCTTTTGTGCACTGGTCCCTTCATGGGATATCTGTCCCTTCATGGGATATCTTTGGTGCACTGGTCCCTTCATGGGATATCTTTGGTGCACTGGTCCCTTCATGGGATATCTTTGGTGCACTGGTCCCTTCATGGGATATCTTTGGTGCACTGGTCCCTTCATAGATATCTTTAGTGCACTGGTCCCTTGATGGGATGTCTTTGATGCACTGGTCCCTTCATGGGATGTCATTGATGCACTGGTCCCTTCATGGGATATATTTGATGCACTGGTCCCTTCATGGGATATCTGTCCCTTCATGGGAGATCTTTGATGCACTGGTCCCTTCATGGGATATCTGTCCCTTTATGGGATATCTTTTGTGCACTGGTCCCTTCATGGGATATCTTTTGTGCACTGGTCCCTTCATGGGATATCCGTCCCTTCATGGGATATCTTTGGTGCACTGGTCCCTTCATGGGATATCTTTGATGCACTGGTCCCTTCATGGGATGTCTTTGATGCACTGGTCCCTTCATGGGATATCTTTGATGCAATGGTCCCTTCATGGGATATCTTTGATGCACTGGTCCCTTCATGGGATATCTTTTGTGCACTGGTCCCTTCATGGGATATCTTTGATGCACTGGTCCCTTCATGGGATATCTGTCCCTTCATGGGATATCTTTGATGCACTGGTCCCTTCATGGGATATCTTTGGTGCACTGGTCCTTTCATGGGATATCTGTCCCTTCATGGGATATCATTTATGCACTGGTCCCTTCATGGGATATCTTTGGTGAACTGGTCCCTTCATGGGATATGTCCCTTCATGGGATATTTTTGATGCACTGGTCCCTTCATGGGATATCTGTCCCTTCATGGGATATCTTTGATGCACTGGTCCCTTCATGGGATATCTTTGATGCACTGGTCCCTTCATGGGATATCTTTGATGCACTGGTCTCTTCATGGGATATCTGTCCCTTCATGGGATATCTTTGGTGCATGGTCCGTTCATGGGATATCTTTGGTGCACTGGTCCCTTATTGGGATATCTGTCCCTTCATGGGATATCTTTGGTGCACTGGTCCCTTCATGGGATATCTTTGGTGCACTGGTCCCTTCATGGGATATCTTTGGTGCACTGGTCCCTTCATGGGATATCTTTGATGCACTGGTCCCTTCATGGGATATCTTTGATGCGCTGGTCCCTTCATGGGATATCTTTGGTGCACTGGTCCCTTCATGGGATATCTGTCCCTTCATGGGATATCTTTGGTGCACTGGTCCCTTCATGGGATATCTGTCCCTTTATGGGATATCTTTTGTGCACTGGTCCCTTCATGGGATATCTGTCCCTTCATGGGATATCTTTCGTGCACTGGTCCCTTCATGGGATATCTGTCCCTTCATGGGATATCTTTTGTGCACTGGTCCCTTCATGGGATATCTTTGATGCACTGGTCCCTTCATGGGATATCTTTGATGCACTGGTCCCTTCATGGGATGTCTTTGATGCACTGGTCCCTTCATGGGATATCTTTGATGCAATGGTCCCTTCATGGGATATCTTTTGTGCACTGGTCCCTTCATGGGATATCTTTGATGCACTGGTCCCTTCATGGGATATCTGTCCCTTCATGGGATATCTTTGATGCACTGGTCCCTTCATGGGATATCTTTGGTGCACTGGTCCTTTCATGGGATATCTGTCCCTTCATGGGATATCTTTGATGCACTGGTCCCTTCATGGAATATCTGTCCCTTCATGGGCTAACCTTGGTGCACTGGTCCCTTCATGGGATATCAGTCCCTTCAATGGGATATCTTTGGTGCACTGGTCCCTTCATGGGATATCTTTGATGCACTGGTCCCTTCATGGGATATCTGTGATGCACTGGTCCCTTCATGGGATATCTGTGATGCACTGGTCCCTTCATGGGATATCTTTGATGCACTGGTCCCTTCATGGGATATCTTTGGTGCACTGGTCCTTTCATGGGATATCTGTCCCTTAATGGGATATCTTTCATGCACTGGTCCCTTCATGGGATATCTGTCCCTTCATGGGATATCTTTTGTGCACTGGTCCCTTCATGGGATATCTTTGATGCACTGGTCCCTTCATGGGATATCTGTCCCTTCATGGGATATCTTTGATGCACTGGTCCCTTCATGGGATATCTGTCCCTTAATGGGATATCTTTGATGCACTGGTCCCTTCATGGGATATCTGTCCCTTCATGGGATATCTTTGATGCAATGGTCCCTTCATGGGATATCTTTGATGCACTGGTCCCTTCATGGGATATCTGTCCCTTCATGGGATATCTTTTGTGCACTGGTCCCTTCATGGGATATCTTTGATGCACGGTCCCTTCATGGGATATCTGTCCCTTCATGGGATATCTTTGATGCACTGGTCCCTTCATGGGATATCTGTCCCTTCATGGGATATCTTTGATGCACTGGTCCCTTCATGGGATATCTTTGGTGCACTGGTCCTTTCATGGGATATCTGTCCCTTCATGGGATATCTTTGATGCACTGGTCCCTTCATGGAATATCTGTCCCTTCATGGGCTAAACTTGGTGCACTGGTCCCTTCATGGAATATCTTTGATGCACTGGTCCCTTCATGGGATATCTGTCCCTTCATGGGATATCTTTGATGCACTGGTCCCGTCATGGGATATCAGTCCCTTCATGGGATATCTTTGGTGCACTGGTCCCTTCATGGGATATCTTTGGTGCACTGGTCCCTTCATGGGATGTCTTTGACGCACTGGTCCCTTCATGGGATGTCTTTGATGCACTGGTCCCTTCATGGGATATCTTTGATGCACTGGTCCCTTCATGGGATATCTTTGATGCACTGGTCCCTTCATGGGATATCTTTGATGCACTGGTCCCTTCATGGGATATCTTTGGTGCGCTGGTCCCTTCATGGCATATCTGTCCCTTCATGGGATATCTATAATGCACTGGTCCCTTCATGGGATATCGGTCCCTTTTAGGGGATATCTTTGGTGCACTGGTCCCTTCATGGGATATCTGTCCCTTCGTGGGATATCTTTGGTGCACTGGTCCCTTCATGGGATCTCTTTGATGCCTGGTCCCTTCATTGGATATCTTTGATGCAATGGTCCCTTCATGGGATATCTTTGATGCACTAGTCCCTTCATGGGATATCTTTTGTGCACTGGTCCCTTCATGGGATATCTGTCCCTTTATGGGATATCTTTGGTGCACTGGTCCCTTCATGGGATATCTGTCCCTTCATGGGATATCTTTTGTGCACTGGTCCCTTCATGGGATATCTGTCCCTTCATGGGATATCTTTGGTGCACTGGTCCCTTCATGGGATATCTGTCCCTTCATGGGATATCTTTGGTGCACTGGTCCCTTCATGGGATATCGGTCCCTTTATGGGATATCTTTGGTGCACTGGTCCCTTCATGGGATATCTGTCCCTTCATGGGATATCTTTTGTGCACTGGTCCCTTGATGGGATATCTGTCCCTTCATGGGATATCTGTCCCTTCATGGGATATCTTTGATGCACTGGTCCCTTCATGGGATATCTTTGATGCACTGGTCCCTTCATGGGATATCTTTGATGCACTGGTCCCTTCATGGGATATCTTTGATGCAATGGTCCCTTCATGGGATATCTTTGGTGCACTGGTCCCTTCATGGGATATCTTTGGTGCACTGGTCCCTTCATGGGATATCTGTCCCTTTATGGGTTATCTTTGGTGCACTGGTCCCTTCATGGAATATCTGTCCCTTCATGGGATATCTTTTGTGCACTGGTCCCTTCATGGGATATCTTTTGTGCACTGGTCCCTTCATGGGATATCTATCCCTTCATGGGATATCTTTGATGCACTGGTCCCTTCATGGGATATCTTTGATGCACTGGTCCCTTCATGGGATATCTTTGATGCACTGGTCCCTTCATGGGATATCTTTGGTGCACTGGTCCCTTCATGGGATATCTTTGATGCACTGGTCCCTTCATGGGATATCTTTGATGCACTGGTCCCTTCATGGGATATCTTTGATGCACTGGTCCCTTCATGGGATATCATTGATGCACTGGTCCCTTCATGGGTTATCTTTGGTGAACTGGTCCCTTCATGGGATATCTGTCCCTTCATGGGATATCTTTGATGCACTGGTCCCTTCATGGGATATCTTTGATGCACTGGTCCCTTCATGGGATATCTTTGATGCACTGGTCCCTTCATGGGATATCTTTGATGCACTGGTCCCTTCATGGGATATCTGTCCCTTCATGGGATATCTTTGGTGCATGGTCCCTTATTGGGATATCTGTCCCTTCATGGGATATCTTTGGTGCACTGGTCCCTTCATGGGATATCTTTGGTGCACTGGTCCCTTCATGGGATATCTTTGGTGCACTGGTCCCTTCATGGGATATCTTTGGTGCACTGGTCCCTTCATGGGATATCTTTGGTGCACTGGTCCCTTCATGGGATATCTGTCCCTTTATGGGATATCTTTTGTGCACTGGTCCCTTCATGGGATATCTGTCCCTTCATGGGATATCTTTCGTGCACTGGTCCCTTCATGGGATATCTGTCCCTTCATGGGATATCTTTTGTGCACTGGTCCCTTCATGGGATATCTGTCCCTTCATGGGATATCTTTGGTGCACTGGTCCCTTCATGGGATATCTTTGATGCACTGGTCCCTTCATGGGATGTCTTTGATGCACTGGTCCCTTCATGGGATATCTTTGATGCAATGGTCCCTTCATGGGATATCTTTGATGCACTGGTCCCTTCATGGGATATCTTTTGTGCACTGGTCCCTTCATGGGAAATCTTTGATGCACTGGTCCCTTCATGGGATATCTGTCCCTTCATGGGATATCTTTGATGCACTGGTCCCTTCATGGGATATCTGTCCCTTCATGGGATATCTTTGATGCACTGGTCCCTTCGTGGGATATCTTTGGTGCACTGGTCCTTTCATGGGATATCTGTCCCTTCATGGGATGTCTTTGATGCACTGGTCCCTTCATGGAATATCTGTCCCTTCATGGGCTAACCTTGGTGCACTGGTCCCTTCATGGGATATCAGTCCCTTCAATGGGATATCTTTGGTGCACTGGTCCCTTCATGGGATATCTTTGATGCACTGGTCCCTTCATGGGATATCTTTGATGCACTGGTCCCTTCATGGGATATCTTTGATGCACTGGTCCCTTCATGGGATATCTTTGGTGCACTGGTCCTTTCATGGGATATCTGTCCCTTAATGGGATATCTTTGATGCACTGGTCCCTTCATGGGATATCTGTCCCTTCATGGGATATCTTTTGTGCACTGGTCCCTTCATGGGATATCTTTGATGCACTGGTCCCTTCATGGGATATCTGTCCCTTCATGGGATATCTTTGATGCACTGGTCCCTTCATGGGATATCTGTCCCTTAATGGGATATCTTTGATGCACTGGTCCCTTCATGGGATATCTGTCCCTTCATGGGATATCTTTGATGCAATGGTCCCTTCATGGGATATCTTTGATGCACTGGTCCCTTCATGGGATATCTTTGGTGCACTGGTCCCTTCATGGGATATCTTTGGTGTACTGGTCCCTTCATGGGATATCTTTGGTGCACTGGCCCCTTCATGGGATATCTTTGATGCACTGGTCCCTTCATGGGATATCTTTGGTGCACTGGTCCCTTCATGGGATATCTGTCCCTTCATGGGATATCTTTGATGCACGGTCCCTTCATGGGATATCTGTCCCTTCATGGGATATCTTTGATGCACTGGTCCCTTCATGGGATATCTGTCCCTTCATGGGATATCTTTGATGCACTGGTCCCTTCATGGGATATCTTTGGTGCACTGGTCCTTTCATGGGATATCTGTCCCTTCATGGGATATCTTTGATGCACTGGTCCCTTCATGGAATATCTGTCCCTTCATGGGCTAAACTTGGTGCACTGGTCCCTTCATGGAATATCTTTGATGCACTGGTCCCTTCATGGGATATAAGTCCCTTCATGGGATATCTTTGGTGCACTGGTCCATTCATGGGATATCTTTGGTGCACTGGTCCCTTCATGGGATATCTTTGATGCACTGGTCCCTTCATGGGATGTCTTTGATGCACTGGTCCCTTCATGGGATATCTTTGATGCACTGGTCCCTTCATGGGATATCTTTGATGCACTGGTCCCTTCATGGGATATCTTTGATGCACTGGTCCCTTCATGGGATATCTTTGGTGCGCTGGTCCCTTCATGGGATATCTGTCCCTTCATGGGATATCTATAATGCACTGGTCCCTTCATAGGATATCGGTCCCTTTTAGGGGATATCTTTGGTGCACTGGTCCCTTCATGGGATATCTGTCCCTTTATGGGATATCTTTGGTGCACTGGTCCCTTCATGGGATATCTGTCCCTTCGTGGGATATCTTTGGTGCACTGGTCCCTTCATGGGATATCTTTGGTGCACTGGTCCCTTCATGGGATGTCTTTGATGCCTGGTCCCTTCATTGGATATCTTTGATGCAATGGTCCCTTCATGGGATATCTTTGATGCACTAGTCCCTTCATGGGATATCTTTTGTGCACTGGTCCCTTCATGGGATATCTGTCCCTTTATGGGATATCTTTGGTGCACTGGTCCCTTCATGGGATATCTGTCCCTTCATGGGATATCTTTTGTGCACTGGTCCCTTCATGGGATATCTGTCCCTTCATGGGATATCTTTTGTGCACTGGTCCCTTGATGGGATATCTGTCCCTTCATGGGATATCTTTGGTGCACTGGTCCCTTCATGGGATATCGGTCCCTTTATGGGATATCTTTGGTGCACTGGTCCCTTCATGGGATATCTGTCCCTTCATGGGATATCTTTTGTGCACTGGTCCCTTGATGGGATATCTGTCCCTTCATGGGATATCTTTGATGCACTGGTCCCTTCATGGGATATCTTTGATGCACTGGTCCCTTCATGGGATATCTTTGATGCACTGGTCCCTTCATGGGATATCTTTGATGCACTGGTCCCTTCATGGGATATCTTTGGTGCACTGGTCCCTTCATGGGATATCTTTGGTGCACTGGTCCCTTCATGGGATATCTTTGGTGAACTGGTCCCTTCATGGGATATCTGTCCCTTCATGGGATATCTTTGGTGCACTGGTCCCTTCATGGGATATCGGTCCCTTTATGGGTTATCTTTGGTGCACTGGTCCCTTCATTGAATATCTGTCCCTTCATGGGATATCGTTTGTGCACTGGTCCCTTCATGGGATATCTTTTGTGCACTGGTCCCTTCATGAGATATCTGTCCCTTCATGGGATATCTTTGATGCACTGGTCCCTTCATGGGATATCTTTGATGCACTGGTCCCTTCATGGGATATCTTTGGTGCACTGGTCCCTTCATGGGATATCTTTGGTGAACTGGTCCCTTCATGGGATATCTGTCCCTTCATGGGATATTTTTGATGCACTGGTCCCTTCATGGGATATCTGTCCCTTCATGGGATATCTTTGGTGCACTGGTCCCTTCATGGGATATCGGTCCCTTTATGGGTTATCTTTGGTGCACTGGTCCCTTCATGGGATATCTGTCCCTTTATGGGTTATCTTTGGTGCACTGGTCCCTTCATGGGATATCTGTCCCTTCATGGGATATCTTTTGTGCACTGGTCCCTTCATGGGATATCTTTTGTGCACTGGTCCCTTCATGGGATATCTGTCCCTTCATGGGATATCTTTGATGCACTGGTCCCTTCATGGGATATCTTTGATGCATTGGTCCCTTCATGGGATATCTTTGATGCACTGGTCCCTTCATGGGATATCTTTGATGCACTGGTCCCTTCATGGGATATCATTGATGCACTGGTCCCTTCATGGGATATCTTTGGTGAACTGGTCCCTTCATGGGATATCTGTCCCTTCATGGGATATCTTTGATGCACTGGTCCCTTCATGGGATCTGTCCCTTCATGGGATATCTTTGATGCACTGGTCCCTTCATGGGATATCTTTGATGCACTGGTCCCTTCATGGGATATCTTTGATGCACTGGTCCCTTCATGGGATATCTTTGATGCACTGGTCCCTTCATGGGATATCTGTCCCTTCATGGGATATCTTTGGTGCATGGTCCGTTCATGGGATATCTTTGGTGCACTGGTCCCTTATTGGGATATCTGTCCCTTCATGGGATATCTTTGGTGCACTGGTCCCTTCATGGGATATCTTTGGTGCACTGGTCCCTTCATGGGATATCTTTGGTGCACTGGTCCCTTCATGGGATATCTTTGGTGCACTGGTCCCTTCATAGATATCTTTGGTGCACTGGTCCCTTGATGGGATGTCTTTGATGCACTGGTCCCTTCATGGGATGTCATTGATGCACTGGTCCCTTCATGGGATATCTTTGATGCACTGGTCCCTTCATGGAATATCTGTCCCTTCATGGGAGATCTTTGATGCACTGGTCCCTTCATGGGATATCTGTCCCTTTATGGGATATCTTTTGTGCACTGGTCCCTTCATGGGATATCTTTTGTGCACTGGTCCCTTCATGGGATATCCGTCCCTTCATGGGATATCTTTGGTGCACTGGTCCCTTCATGGGATATCTTTGATGCACTGGTCCCTTCATGGGATGTCTTTGATGCACTGGTCCCTTCATGGGATATCTTTGATGCAATGGTCCCTTCATGGGATATCTTTGATGCACTGGTCCCTTCATGGGATATCTTTTGTGCACTGGTCCCTTCATGGGATATCTTTGATGCACTGGTCCCTTCATGGGATATCTGTCCCTTCATGGGATATCTTTGATGCACTGGTCCCTTCATGGGATATCTTTGGTGCACTGGTCCTTTCATGGGATATCTGTCCCTTCATGGGATATCTTTGATGCACTGGTCCCTTCATGGAATATCTGTCCCTTCATGGGCTAACCTTGGTGCACTGGTCCCTTCATGGGATATCAGTCCCTTCATGGGAAATCTTTGATGCACTGGTCCCTTCATGGGATATCTTTGGTGCACTGGTCCTTTCATGGGATATCTGTCCCTTCATGGGATATCTTTGATGCACTGGTCCCTTCATGGAATATCTGTCCCTTCATGGTCTAACCTTGGTGCACTGGTCCCTTCATGGGATATCAGTCCCTTCAATGGGATATCTTTGGTGCACTGGTCCCTTCATGGGATATCTTTGATGCACTGGTCCCTTCATGGGATATCTTTGATGCACTGGTCCCTTCATGGGATATCTTTGATGCACTGGTCCCTTCATGGGATATCTTTGATGCACTGGTCCCTTCATGGGATATCTTTGGTGCACTGGTCCTTTCATGGGATATCTGTCCCTTAATGGGATATCTTTGATGCACTGGTCCCTTCATGGGATATCTGTCCCTTCATGGGATATCTTTTGTGCACTGGTCCCTTCATGGGATATCTTTGATGCACTGGTCCCTTCATGGGATATCTGTCCCTTCATGGTATATTTTTGATGCACTGGTCCCTTCATGGGATATCTGTCCCTTCATGGGATATCTTTGATGCACTGGTCCCTTCATGGGATATCTGTCCCTTCATGGGATATCTTTGATGCAATGGTCCCTTCATGGGATATCTTTGATGCACTGGTCCCTTCATGGGATATCTTTGATGCACTGGTCCCTTCATGGGATATCTTTGCACTGGTCCCTTCATGGGATATCTTTGATGCAATGGTCCCTTCATGGGATATCGTTGGTGCACTGGTCCCTTCATGGGATATCTTTGGTGCACTGGTCCCTTCATGGGATATCGGTCCCTTTATGGGATATCTTTGGTGCACTGGTCCATTCATGGGATATCTGTCCCTTCATGGGATATCTTTTGTGCACTGGTCCCTTCATGGGATATCTTTTGTGCACTGGTCCCTTCATGGGATATCTTTGATGCACTGGTCCCTTCATGGGATATCTTTGATGCACTGGTCACTTCATGGGATATCATTTATGCACTGGTCCCTTCATGGGATATCTTTGGTGAACTGGTCCCTTCATGGGATATGTCCCTTCATGGGATATTTTTGATGCACTGGTCCCTTCATGGGATATCTGTCCCTTCATGGGATATCTTTGATGCACTGGTCCCTTCATGGGATATCTTTGATGCACTGGTCCCTTCATGGGATATCTTTGATGCACTGGTCCCTTCATGGGATATCTGTCCCTTCATGGGATATCTTTGGTGCATGGTCCGTTCATGGGATATCTTTGGTGCACTGGTCCCTTATTGGGATATCTGTCCCTTCATGGGATATCTTTGGTGCACTGGTCCCTTCATGGGATATCTTTGGTGCACTGGTCCCTTCATGGGATATCTTTGGTGCACTGGTCCCTTCATGGGATATCTTTGATGCACTGGTCCCTTCATGGGATATCTTTGATGCGCTGGTCTATTCATGGGATATCTTTGGTGCACTGGTCCCTTCATGGGATATCTGTCCCTTCATGGGATATCTTTGGTGCACTGGTCCCTTCATGGGATATCTGTCCCTTTATGGGATATCTTTTGTGCACTGGTCCCTTCATGGGATATCTGTCCCTTCATGGGATATCTTTCGTGCACTGGTCCCTTCATGGGATATCTGTCCCTTCATGGGATATCTTTTGTGCACTGGTCCCTTCATGGGATATCTTTGATGCACTGGTCCCTTCATGGGATATCTTTGATGCACTGGTCCCTTCATGGGATGTCTTTGATGCACTGGTCCCTTCATGGGATATCTTTGATGCAATGGTCCCTTCATGGGATATCTTTGATGCACTGGTCCCTTCATGGGATATCTTTTGTGCACTGGTCCCTTCATGGGATATCTTTGATGCACTGGTCCCTTCATGGGATATCTGTCCCTTCATGGGATATCTTTGATGCACTGGTCCCTTCATGGGATATCTGTCCCTTCATGGGATATCTTTGATGCACTGGTCCCTTCATGGGATATCTTTGGTGCACTGGTCCTTTCATGGGATATCTGTCCCTTCATGGGATATCTTTGATGCACTGGTCCCTTCATGGAATATCTGTCCCTTCATGGGCTAACCTTGGTGCACTGGTCCCTTCATGGGATATCAGTCCCTTCAATGGGATATCTTTGGTGCACTGGTCCCTTCATGGGATATCTTTGATGCACTGGTCCCTTCATGGGATATCTGTGATGCACTGGTCCCTTCATGGGATATCTGTGATGCACTGGTCCCTTCATGGGATATCTTTGATGCACTGGTCCCTTCATGGGATATCTTTGGTGCACTGGTCCTTTCATGGGATATCTGTCCCTTAATGGGATATCTTTCATGCACTGGTCCCTTCATGGGATATCTGTCCCTTCATGGGATATCTTTTGTGCACTGGTCCCTTCATGGGATATCTTTGATGCACTGGTCCCTTCATGGGATATCTGTCCCTTCATGGGATATCTTTGATGCACTGGTCCCTTCATGGGATATCTGTCCCTTAATGGGATATCTTTGATGCACTGGTCCCTTCATGGGATATCTGTCCCTTAATGGGATATCTTTGATGCACTGGTCCCTTCATGGGATATCTGTCCCTTCATGGGATATCTTTGATGCAATGGTCCCTTCATGGGATATCTTTGATGCACTGGTCCCTTCATGGGATATCTTTGGTGCACTGGTCCCTTCATGGGATATCTTTGGTGCACTGGTCCCTTCATGGGATATCTTTGGTGCACTGGTCCCTTCATGGGATATCTTTGATGCACTGGTCCCTTCATGGGATATCTTTGGTGCACTGGTCCTTTCATGGGATATCTGTCCCTTCATGGGATATCTTTGATGCACTGGTCCCTTCATGGGATATCTGTCCCTTCATGGGATATCTTTTGTGCACTGGTCCCTTCATGGGATATCTTTGATGCACGGTCCCTTCATGGGATATCTGTCCCTTCATGGGATATCTTTGATGCACTGGTCCCTTCATGGGATATCTGTCCCTTCATGGGATATCTTTGATGCACTGGTCCCTTCATGGGATATCTTTGGTGCACTGGTCCTTTCATGGGATATCTGTCCCTTCATGGGATATCTTTGATGCACTGGTCCCTTCATGGAATATCTGTCCCTTCATGGGCTAAACTTGGTGCACTGGTCCCTTCATGGAATATCTTTGATGCACTGGTCCCTTCATGGGATATCTGTCCCTTCATGGGATATCTTTGATGCACTGGTCCCTTCATGGGATATCAGTCCCTTCATGGGATATCTTTGGTGCACTGGTCCCTTCATGGGATATCTTTGGTGCACTGGTCCCTTCATGGGATATCTTTGATGCACTGGTCCCTTCATGGGATGTCTTTGATGCACTGGTCCCTTCATGGGATATCTTTGATGCACTGGTCCCTTCATGGGATATCTTTGATGCACTGGTCCCTTCATGGGATATCTTTGATGCACTGGTCCCTTCATGGGATATCTTTGGTGCGCTGGTCCCTTCATGGCATATCTGTCCCTTCATGGGATATCTATAATGCACTGGTCCCTTCATGGGATATCGGTCCCTTTTAGGGGATATCTTTGGTGCACTGGTCCCTTCATGGGATATCTGTCCCTTTATGGGATATCTTTGGTGCACTGGTCCCTTCATGGGATATCTGTCCCTTCGTGGGATATCTTTGGTGCACTGGTCCCTTCATGGGATATCTTTGGTGCACTGGTCCCTTCATGGGATGTCTTTGATGCCTGGTCCCTTCATTGGATATCTTTGATGCAATGGTCCCTTCATGGGATATCTTTGATGCACTAGTCCCTTCATGGGATATCTTTTGTGCACTGGTCCCTTCATGGGATATCTGTCCCTTTATGGGATATCTTTGGTGCACTGGTCCCTTCATGGGATATCTGTCCCTTCATGGGATATCTTTTGTGCACTGGTCCCTTCATGGGATATCTGTCCCTTCATGGGATATCTTTGGTGCACTGGTCCCTTCATGGGATATCTGTCCCTTCATGGGATATCTTTGGTGCACTGGTCCCTTCATGGGATATCGGTCCCTTTATGGGATATCTTTGGTGCACTGGTCCCTTCATGGGATATCTGTCCCTTCATGGGATATCTTTTGTGCACTGGTCCCTTGATGGGATATCTGTCCCTTCATGGGATATCTTTGATGCACTGGTCCCTTCATGGGATATCTTTGATGCACTGGTCCCTTCATGGGATATCTTTGATGCACTGGTCCCTTCATGGGATATCTTTGATGCAATGGTCCCTTCATGGGATATCTTTGGTGCACTGGTCCCTTCATGGGATATCTTTGGTGCACTGGTCCCTTCATGGGATATCTGTCCCTTCATGGGATATCTTTGGTGCACTGGTCCCTTCATGGGATATCGGTCCCTTTATGGGTTATCTTTGGTGCACTGGTCCCTTCATGGAATATCTGTCCCTTCATGGGATATCTTTTGTGCACTGGTCCCTTCATGGGATATCTTTTGTGCACTGGTCCCTTCATGGGATATCTGTCCCTTCATGGGATATCTTTGATGCACTGGTCCCTTCATGGGATATCTTTGATGCACTGGTCCCTTCATGGGATATCTTTGATGCACTGGTCCCTTCATGGGATATCTGTGATGCACTGGTCCCTTCATGGGATATCTGTGATGCACTGGTCCCTTCATGGGATATCTTTGATGCACTGGTCCCTTCATGGGATATCTTTGGTGCACTGGTCCTTTCATGGGATATCTGTCCCTTAATGGGATATCTTTCATGCACTGGTCCCTTCATGGGATATCTGTCCCTTCATGGGATATCTTTTGTGCACTGGTCCCTTCATGGGATATCTTTGATGCACTGGTCCCTTCATGGGATATCTGTCCCTTCATGGGATATCTTTGATGCACTGGTCCCTTCATGGGATATCTGTCCCTTAATGGGATATCTTTGATGCACTGGTCCCTTCATGGGATATCTGTCCCTTCATGGGATATCTTTGATGCAATGGTCCCTTCATGGGATATCTTTGATGCACTGGTCCCTTCATGGGATATCTTTGGTGCACTGGTCCCTTCATGGGATATCTTTGGTGCACTGGTCCCTTCATGGGATATCTTTGGTGCACTGGTCCCTTCATGGGATATCTTTGATGCACTGGTCCCTTTATGGGATATCTTTGGTGCACTGGTCCTTTCATGGGATATCTGTCCCTTCATGGGATATCTTTGATGCACTGGTCCCTTCATGGGATATCTGTCCCTTCATGGGATATCTTTTGTGCACTGGTCCCTTCATGGGATATCTTTGATGCACGGTCCCTTCATGGGATATCTGTCCCTTCATGGGATATCTTTGGTGCACTGGTCCTTTCATGGGATATCTGTCCCTTCATGGGATATCTTTGATGCACTGGTCCCTTCATGGGATATCTGTCCCTTCATGGGATATCTTTTGTGCACTGGTCCCTTCATGGGATATCTTTGATGCACGGTCCCTTCATGGGATATCTGTCCCTTCATGGGATATCTTTGATGCACTGGTCCCTTCATGGGATATCTGTCCCTTCATGGGATATCTTTGATGCACTGGTCCCTTCATGGGATATCTTTGGTGCACTGGTCCTTTCATGGGATATCTGTCCCTTCATGGGATATCTTTGATGCACTGGTCCCTTCATGGAATATCTGTCCCTTCATGGGCTAAACTTGGTGCACTGGTCCCTTCATGGAATATCTTTGATGCACTGGTCCCTTCATGGGATATCTGTCCCTTCATGGGATATCTTTGATGCACTGGTCCCTTCATGGGATATCAGTCCCTTCATGGGATATCTTTGGTGCACTGGTCCCTTCATGGGATATCTTTGGTGCACTGGTCCCTTCATGGGATATCTTTGATGCACTGGTCCCTTCATGGGATGTCTTTGATGCACTGGTCCCTTCATGGGATATCTTTGATGCACTGGTCCCTTCATGGGATATCTTTGATGCACTGGTCTCTTCATGGGATATCTTTGGTGCGCTGGTCCCTTCATGGCATATCTGTCCCTTCATGGGATATCTATAATGCACTGGTCCCTTCATGGGATATCGGTCCCTTTTAGGGGATATCTTTGGTGCACTGGTCCCTTCATGGGATATCTGTCCCTTTATGGGATATCTTTGGTGCACTGGTCCCTTCATGGGATATCTGTCCCTTCGTGGGATATCTTTGGTGCACTGGTCCCTTCATGGGATATCTTTGGTGCACTGGTCCCTTCATGGGATGTCTTTGATGCCTGGTCCCTTCATTGGATATCTTTGATGCAATGGTCCCTTCATGGGATATCTTTGATGCACTAGTCCCTTCATGGGATATCTTTTGTGCACTGGTCCCTTCATGGGATATCTGTCCCTTTATGGGATATCTTTGGTGCACTGGTCCCTTCATGGGATATCTGTCCCTTCATGGGATATCTTTTGTGCACTGGTCCCTTCATGGGATATCTGTCCCTTCATGGGATATCTTTGGTGAACTGGTCCCTTCATGGGATATCTGTCCCTTCATGGGATATCTTTGGTGCACTGGTCCCTTCATGGGATATCGGTCCCTTTATGGGATATCTTTGGTGCACTGGTCCCTTCATGGGATATCTGTCCCTTCATGGGATATCTTTTGTGCACTGGTCCCTTGATGGGATATCTGTCCCTTCATGGGATATCTTTGATGCACTGGTCCCTTCATGGGATATCTTTGATGCACTGGTCCCTTCATGGGATATCTTTGATGCACTGGTCCCTTCATGGGATATCTTTGATGCAATGGTCCCTTCATGGGATATCTTTGGTGCACTGGTCCCTTCATGGGATATCTTTGGTGCACTGGTCCCTTCATGGGATATCTGTCCCTTCATGGGATATCTTTGGTGCACTGGTCCCTTCATGGGATTTCGGTCCCTTTATGGGTTATCTTTGGTGCACTGGTCCCTTCATGGAATATCTGTCCCTTCATGGGATATCTTTTGTGCACTGGTCCCTTCATGGGATATCTTTTGTGCACTGGTCCCTTCATGGGATATCTGTCCCTTCATGGGATATCTTTGATGCACTGGTCCCTTCATGGGATATCTTTGATGCACTGGTCCCTTCATGGGATATCTTTGATGCACTGGTCCCTTCATGGGATATCTTTGGTGCACTGGTCCCTTCATGGGATATCTTTGATGCACTGGTCCCTTCATGGGATATCTTTGATGCACTGGTCCCTTCTTGGGATATCTTTGATGCACTGGTCCCTTCATGGGATATCATTGATGCACTGGTCCCTTCATGGGATATCTTTGGTGAACTGGTCCCTTCATGGGATATCTGTCCCTTCATGGGATATCTTTGATGCACTGGTCCCTTCATGGGATCTGTCCCTTCATGGGATATCTTTGATGCACTGGTCCCTTCATGGGATATCTTTGATGCACTGGTCCCTTCATGGGATATCTTTGATGCACTGGTCCCTTCATGGGATATCTGTCCCTTCATGGGATATCTTTGGTGCATGGTCCGTTCATGGGATATCTTTGGTGCACTGGTCCCTTATTGGGATATCTGTCCCTTCATTGGATATCTTTGGTGCACTGGTCCCTTCATGGGATATCTTTGGTGCACTGGTCCCTTCATGGGATATCTTTGGTGCACTGGTCCCTTCATGGGATATCTTTGGTGCACTGGTCCCTTCATGGGATATCTGTCCCTTTATGGGATATCTTTTGTGCACTGGTCCCTTCATGGGATATCTGTCCCTTCATGGGATATCTTTCGTGCACTGGTCCCTTCATGGGATATCTGTCCCTTCATGGGATATCTTTTGTGCACTGGTCCCTTCATGGGATATCTGTCCCTTCATGGGATATCTTTGGTGCACTGGTCCCTTCATGGGATATCTTTGATGCACTGGTCCCTTCATGGGATGTCTTTGATGCACTGGTCCCTTCATGGGATATCTTTGATGCAATGGTCCCTTCATGGGATATCTTTGATGCACTGGTCCCTTCATGGGATATCTTTTGTGCACTGGTCCCTTCATGGGATATCTTTGATGCACTGGTCCCTTCATGGGATATCTGTCCCTTCATGGGATATCTTTGATGCACTGGTCCCTTCATGGGATATCTGTCCCTTCATGGGATATCTTTGATGCACTGGTCCCTTCATGGGATATCTTTGGTGCACTGGTCCTTTCATGGGATATCTGTCCCTTCATGGGATATCTTTGATGCACTGGCCCCTTCATGGAATATCTGTCCCTTCATGGGCTAACCTTGGTGCACTGGTCCCTTCATGGGATATCAGTCCCTTCAATGGGATATCTTTGGTGCACTGGTCCCTTCATGGGATATCTTTGATGCACTGGTCCCTTCATGGGATATCTTTGATGCACTGGTCCCTTCATGGGATATCTTTGATGCACTGGTCCCTTCATGGGATATCTTTGGTGCACTGGTCCTTTCATGGGATATCTGTCCCTTAATGGGATATCTTTGATGCACTGGTCCCTTCATGGGATAGCTGTCCCTTCATGGGATATCTTTTGTGCACTGGTCCCTTCATGGGATATCTTTGATGCACTGGTCCCTTCATGGGATATCTGTCCCTTCATGGGATATCTTTGATGCACTGGTCCCTTCATGGGATATCTGTCCCTTAATGGGATATCTTTGATGCACTGGTCCCTTCATGGGATATCTGTCCCTTCATGGGATATCTTTGATGCAATGGTCCCTTCATGGGATATCTTTGATGCACTGGTCCCTTCATGGGATATCTTTGGTGCACTGGTCCCTTCATGGGATATCTATGGTGCACTGGTCCCTTCATGGGATATCTTTGGTGCACTGGTCCCTTCATGGGATATCTTTGATGCACTGGTCCCTTCATGGGATATCTTTGGTGCACTGGTCCCTTCATGGGATATCTGTCCCTTCATGGGATATCTTTGATGCACGGTCCCTTAATGGGATATCTGTCCCTTCATGGGATATCTTTGATGCACTGGTCCCTTCATGGGATATCTGTCCCTTCATGGGATATCTTTGATGCACTGGTCCCTTCATGGGATATCTTTGGTGCACTGGTCCTTTCATGGGATATCTGTCCCTTCATGGGATATCTTTGATGCACTGGTCCCTTCATGGAATATCTGTCCCTTCATGGGCTAAACTTGGTGCACTGGTCCCTTCATGGAATATCTTTGATGCACTGGTCCCTTCATGGGATATCTGTCCCTTCATGGGATATCTTTGATGCACTGGTCCCTTCATGGGATATCAGTCCCTTCATGGGATATCTTTGGTGCACTGGTCCCTTCATGGGATATCTTTGGTGCACTGGTCCCTTCATGGGATGTCTTTGATGCACTGGTCCCTTCATGGGATATCTTTGATGCACTGGTCCCTTCATGGGATATCTTTGATGCACTGGTCCCTTCATGGGATATCTTTGATGCACTGGTCCCTTCATGGGATATCTGTCCCTTCATGGGATATCTTTGATGCACTGGTCCCTTCATGGGATATCTGTCCCTTCATGGGATATCTTTGATGCACTGGTCCCTTCATGGGATATCTTTGGTGCACTGGTCCTTTCATGGGATATCTGTCCCTTCATGGGATATCTTTGATGCACTGGTCCCTTCATGGAATATCTGTCCCTTCATGGGCTAAACTTGGTGCACTGGTCCCTTCATGGAATATCTTTGATGCACTGGTCCCTTCATGGGATATCTGTCCCTTCATGGGATATCTTTGATGCACTGGTCCCTTCATGGGATATCAGTCCCTTCATGGGATATCTTTGATGCACTGGTCCCTTCATGGGATATCTTTGGTGCGCTGGTCCCTTCATGGCATATCTGTCCCTTCATGGGATATCTATAATGCACTGGTCCCTTCATGGGATATCGGTCGCTTTTAGGGGATATCTTTGGTGCACTGGTCCCTTCATGGGATATCTGTCCCTTTATGGGATATCTTTGGTGCACTGGTCCCTTCATGGGATATCTGTCCCTTCGTGGGATATCTTTGGTGCACTGGTCCCTTCATGGGATATCTTTGGTGCACTGGTCCCTTCATGGGATGTCTTTGATGCCTGGTCCCTTCATTGGATATCTTTGATGCAATGGTCCCTTCATGGGATATCTTTGATGCACTAGTCCCTTCATGGGATATCTTTTGTGCACTGGTCCCTTCATGGGATATCTGTCCCTTTATGGGATATCTTTGGTGCACTGGTCCCTTCATGGGATATCTGTCCCTTCATGGGATATCTTTTGTGCACTGGTCCCTTCATGGGATATCTGTCCCTTCATGGGATATCTTTGGTGCACTGGTCCCTTCATGGGATATCTGTCCCTTCATGGGATATCTTTGGTGCACTGGTCCCTTCATGGGATATCGGTCCCTTTATGGGATATCTTTGGTGCACTGGTCCCTTCATGGGATATCTGTCCCTTCATGGGATATCTTTTGTGCACTGTTCCCTTGATGGGATATCTGTCCCTTCATGGGATATCTTTGATGCACTGGTCCCTTCATGGGATATCTTTGATGCACTGGTCCCTTCATGGGATATCTTTGATGCACTGGTCCCTTCATGGGATATCTTTGATGCAATGGTCCCTTCATGGGATATCTTTGGTGCACTGGTCCCTTCATGGGATATCTTTGGTGCACTGGTCCCTTCATGGGATATCTGTCCCTTCATGGGATATCTTTGGTGCACTGGTCCCTTCATGGGATATCGGTCCCTTTATGGGTTATCTTTGGTGCACTGGTCCCTTCATGGAATATCTGTCCCTTCATGGGATATCTTTTGTGCACTGGTCCCTTCATGGGATATCTTTTGTGCACTGGTCCCTTCATGGGATATCTGTCCCTTCATGGGATATCTTTGATGCACTGGTCCCTTCATGGGATATCTTTGGTGCACTGGTCCCTTCATGGGATATCTTTGATGCACTGGTCCCTTCATGGGATATCTGTGATGCACTGGTCCCTTCATGGGATATCTGTGATGCACTGGTCCCTTCATGGGATATCTTTGATGCACTGGTCCCTTCATGGGATATCTTTGGTGCACTGGTCCTTTCATGGGATATCTGTCCCTTAATGGGATATATTTCATGCACTGGTCCCTTCATGGGATATCTGTCCCTTCATGGGATATCTTTTGTGCACTGGTCCCTTCATGGGATATCTTTGATGCACTGGTCCCTTCATGGGATATCTGTCCCTTCATGGGATATCTTTGATGCACTGGTCCCTTCATGGGATATCTGTCCCTTAATGGGATATCTTTGATGCACTGGTCCCTTCATGGGATATCTGTCCCTTCATGGGATATCTTTGATGCAATGGTCCCTTCATGGGATATCTTTGATGCACTGGTCCCTTCATGGGATATCTTTGGTGCACTGGTCCCTTCATGGGATATCTTTGGTGCACTGGTCCCTTCATGGGATATCTTTGGTGCACTGGTCCCTTCATGGGATATCTTTGATGCACTGGTCCCTTCATGGGATATCTTTGGTGCACTGGTCCTTTCATGGGATATCTGTCCCTTCATGGGATATCTTTGATGCACTGGTCCCTTCATGGGATATCTGTCCCTTCATGGGATATCTTTTGTGCACTGGTCCCTTCATGGGATATCTTTGATGCACGGTCCCTTCATGGGATATCTGTCCCTTCATGGGATATCTTTGATGCACTGGTCCCTTCATGGGATATCTGTCCCTTCATGGGATATCTTTGATGCACTGGTCCCTTCATGGGATATCTTTGGTGCACTGGTCCTTTCATGGGATATCTGTCCCTTCATGGGATATCTTTGATGCACTGGTCCCTTCATGGAATATCTGTCCCTTCATGGGCTAAACTTGGTGCACTGGTCCCTTCATGGAATATCTTTGATGCACTGGTCCCTTCATGGGATATCTGTCCCTTCATGGGATATCTTTGATGCACTGGTCCCTTCATGGGATATCAGTCCCTTCATGGGATATCTTTGGTGCACTGGTCCCTTCATGGGATATCTTTGGTGCACTGGTCCCTTCATGGGATATCTTTGATGCACTGGTCCCTTCATGGGATGTCTTTGATGCACTGGTCCCTTCATGGGATATCTTTGATGCACTGGTCCCTTCATGGGATATCTTTGATGCACTGGTCCCTTCATGGGATATCTTTGATGCACTGGTCCCTTCATGGGATATCTTTGGTGCGCTGGTCCCTTCATGGCATATCTGTCCCTTCATGGGATATCGGTCCCTTTTAGGGGATATCTTTGGTGCACTGGTCCCTTCATGGGATATCTGTCCCTTTATGGGATATCTTTGGTGCACTGGTCCCTTCATGGGATATCTGTCCCTTCGTGGGATATCTTTGGTGCACTGGTCCCTTCATGGGATATCTTTGGTGCACTGGTCCCTTCATGGGATGTCTTTGATGCCTGGTCCCTTCATTGGATATCTTTGATGCAATGGTCCCTTCATGGGATATCTTTGATGCACTAGTCCCTTCATGGGATATCTTTTGTGCACTGGTCCCTTCATGGGATATCTGTCCCTTTATGGGATATCTTTGGTGCACTGGTCCCTTCATGGGATATCTGTCCCTTCATGGGATATCTTTTGTGCACTGGTCCCTTCATGGGATATCTGTCCCTTCATGGGATATCTTTGGTGCACTGGTCCCTTCATGGGATATCTGTCCCTTCATGGGATATCTTTGGTGCACTGGTCCCTTCATGGGATATCGGTCCCTTTATGGGATATCTTTGGTGCACTGGTCCCTTCATGGGATATCTGTCCCTTCATGGGATATCTTTTGTGCACTGGTCCCTTGATGGGATATCTGTCCCTTCATGGGATATCTTTGATACACTGGTCCCTTCATGGGATATCTTTGATGCACTGGTCCCTTCATGGGATATCTTTGATGCAATGGTCCCTTCATGGGATATCTTTGGTGCACTGGTCCCTTCATGGGATATCTTTGGTGCACTGGTCCCTTCATGGGATATCTGTCCCTTCATGGGATATCTTTGGTGCACTGGTCCCTTCATGGGATATCGGTCCCTTTATGGGTTATCTTTGGTGCACTGGTCCCTTCATGGAATATCTGTCCCTTCATGGGATATCTTTTGTGCACTGGTCCCTTCATGGGATATCTTTTGTGCACTGGTCCCTTCATGGGATATCTGTCCCTTCATGGGATATCTTTGATGCACTGGTCCCTTCATGGGATATCTTTGATGCACTGGTCCCTTCATGGGATATCTTTGATGCACTGGTCCCTTCATGGGATATCTGTCCCTTCATGGGATATCTTTGATGCACTGGTCCCTTCATGGGATATCTTTGGTGCACTGGTCCTTTCATGGGATATCTGTCCCTTCATGGGATATCTTTGATGCACTGGTCCCTTCATGGAATATCTGTCCCTTCATGGGCTAACCTTGGTGCACTGGTCCCTTCATGGGATATCAGTCCCTTCATGGGAAATCTTTGATGCACTGGTCCCTTCATGGGATATCTTTGGTGCACTGGTCCTTTCATGGGATATCTGTCCCTTCATGGGATATCTTTGATGCACTGGTCCCTTCATGGAATATCTGTCCCTTCATGGGCTAACCTTGGTGCACTGGTCCCTTCATGGGATATCAGTCCCTTCAATGGGATATCTTTGGTGCACTGGTCCCTTCATGGGATATCTTTGATGCACTGGTCCCTTCATGGGATATCTTTGATGCACTGGTCCCTTCATGGGATATCTTTGATGCACTGGTCCCTTCATGGGATATCTTTGATGCACTGGTCCCTTCATGGGATATCTTTGGTGCACTGGTCCTTTCATGGGATATCTGTCCCTTAATGGGATATCTTTGATGCACTGGTCCCTTCATGGGATATCTGTCCCTTCATGGGATATCTTTTGTGCACTGGTCCCTTCATGGGATATCTTTGATGCACTGGTCCCTTCATGGGATATCTGTCCCTTCATGGTATATTTTTGATGCACTGGTCCCTTCATGGGATATCTGTCCCTTCATGGGATATCTTTGATGCACTGGTCCCTTCATGGGATATCTGTCCCTTCATGGGATATCTTTGATGCAATGGTCCCTTCATGGGATATCTTTGATGCACTGGTCCCTTCATGGGATATCTTTGATGCACTGGTCCCTTCATGGGATATCTTTGCACTGGTCCCTTCATGGGATATCTTTGCACTGGTCCCTTCATGGGATATCTTTGATGCAATGGTCCCTTCATGGGATATCGTTGGTGCACTGGTCCCTTCATGGGATATCTTTGGTGCACTGGTCCCTTCATGGGATATCGGTCCCTTTATGGGATATCTTTGGTGCACTGGTCCCTTCATGGGATATCTGTCCCTTCATGGGATATCTTTTGTGCACTGGTCCCTTCATGGGATATCTTTTGTGCACTGGTCCCTTCATGGGATATCTTTGATGCACTGGTCCCTTCATGGGATATCTTTGATGCACTGGTCACTTCATGGGATATCATCTATGCACTGGTCCCTTCATGGGATATCTTTGGTGAACTGGTCCCTTCATGGGATATGTCCCTTCATGGGATATTTTTGATGCACTGGTCCCTTCATGGGATATCTGTCCCTTCATGGGATATCTTTGATGCACTGGTCCCTTCATGGGATATCTTTGATGCACTGGTCCCTTCATGGGATATCTTTGATGCACTGGTCCCTTCATGGGATATCTGTCCCTTCATGGGATATCTTTGGTGCATGGTCCGTTCATGGGATATCTTTGGTGCACTGGTCCCTTATTGGGATATCTGTCCCTTCATGGGATATCTTTGGTGCACTGGTCCCTTCATGGGATATCTTTGGTGCACTGGTCCCTTCATGGGATATCTTTGGTGCACTGGTCCCTTCATGGGATATCTTTGGTGCACTGGTCCCTTCATGGGATATCTTTGGTGCACTGGTCCCTTCATGGGATATCTTTGGTGCACTGGTCCCTTCATGGGATATCTGTCCCTTCATGGGATATCTTTGGTGCACTGGTCCCTTCATGGGATATCGGTCCCTTTATGGGTTATCTTTGGTGCACTGGTCCCTTCATGGAATATCTGTCCCTTCATGGGATATCTTTTGTGCACTGGTCCCTTCATGGGATATCTTTTGTGCACTGGTCCCTTCATGGGATATCTGTCCCTTCATGGGATATCTTTGATGCACTGGTCCCTTCATGGGATATCTTTGATGCACTGGTCCCTTCATGGGATATCTTTGATGCACTGGTCCCTTCATGGGATATCTGTCCCTTCATGGGATATCTTTGATGCACTGGTCCCTTCATGGAATATCTGTCCCTTCATGGGCTAACCTTGGTGCACTGGTCCCTTCATGGGATATCAGTCCCTTCATGGGAAATCTTTGATGCACTGGTCCCTTCATGGGATATCTTTGGTGCACTGGTCCTTTCATGGGATATCTGTCCCTTCATGGGATATCTTTGATGCACTGGTCCCTTCATGGAATATCTGTCCCTTCATGGGCTAACCTTGGTGCACTGGTCCCTTCATGGGATATCAGTCCCTTCAATGGGATATCTTTGGTGCACTGGTCCCTTCATGGGATATCTTTGATGCACTGGTCCCTTCATGGGATATCTTTGATGCACTGGTCCCTTCATGGGATATCTTTGATGCACTGGTCCCTTCATGGGATATCTTTGGTGCACTGGTCCTTTCATGGGATATCTGTCCCTTAATGGGATATCTTTGATGCACTGGTCCCTTCATGGGATATCTGTCCCTTCATGGGATATCTTTTGTGCACTGGTCCCTTCATGGGATATCTTTGATGCACTGGTCCCTTCATGGGATATCTGTCCCTTCATGGTATATTTTTGATGCACTGGTCCCTTCATGGGATATCTGTCCCTTCATGGGATATCTTTGATGCACTGGTCCCTTCATGGGATATCTGTCCCTTCATGGGATATCTTTGATGCAATGGTCCCTTCATGGGATATCTTTGATGCACTGGTCCCTTCATGGGATATCTTTGATGCACTGGTCCCTTCATGGGATATCTTTGATGCACTGGTCCCTTCATGGGATATCTTTGATGCACTGGTCCCTTCATGGGATATCTGTCCCTTCATGGGATATCTTTGGTGCATGGTCCGTTCATGGGATATCTTTGGTGCACTGGTCCCTTATTGGGATATCTGTCCCTTCATTGGATATCTTTGGTGCACTGGTCCCTTCATGGGATATCTTTGGTGCACTGGTCCCTTCATGGGATATCTTTGGTGCACTGGTCCCTTCATGGGATATCTTTGGTGCACTGGTCCCTTCATGGGATATCTGTCCCTTTATGGGATATCTTTTGTGCACTGGTCCCTTCATGGGATATCTGTCCCTTCATGGGATATCTTTCGTGCACTGGTCCCTTCATGGGATATCTGTCCCTTCATGGGATATCTTTTGTGCACTGGTCCCTTCATGGGATATCTGTCCCTTCATGGGATATCTTTGGTGCACTGGTCCCTTCATGGGATATCTTTGATGCACTGGTCCCTTCATGGGATGTCTTTGATGCACTGGTCCCTTCATGGGATATCTTTGATGCAATGGTCCCTTCATGGGATATCTTTGATGCACTGGTCCCTTCATGGGATATCTTTTGTGCACTGGTCCCTTCATGGGATATCTTTGATGCACTGGTCCCTTCATGGGATATCTGTCCCTTCATGGGATATCTTTGATGCACTGGTCCCTTCATGGGATATCTGTCCCTTCATGGGATATCTTTGATGCACTGGTCCCTTCATGGGATATCTTTGGTGCACTGGTCCTTTCATGGGATATCTGTCCCTTCATGGGATATCTTTGATGCACTGGCCCCTTCATGGAATATCTGTCCCTTCATGGGCTAACCTTGGTGCACTGGTCCCTTCATGGGATATCAGTCCCTTCAATGGGATATCTTTGGTGCACTGGTCCCTTCATGGGATATCTTTGATGCACTGGTCCCTTCATGGGATATCTTTGATGCACTGGTCCCTTCATGGGATATCTTTGATGCACTGGTCCCTTCATGGGATATCTTTGGTGCACTGGTCCTTTCATGGGATATCTGTCCCTTAATGGGATATCTTTGATGCACTGGTCCCTTCATGGGATAGCTGTCCCTTCATGGGATATCTTTTGTGCACTGGTCCCTTCATGGGATATCTTTGATGCACTGGTCCCTTCATGGGATATCTGTCCCTTCATGGGATATCTTTGATGCACTGGTCCCTTCATGGGATATCTGTCCCTTAATGGGATATCTTTGATGCACTGGTCCCTTCATGGGATATCTGTCCCTTCATGGGATATCTTTGATGCAATGGTCCCTTCATGGGATATCTTTGATGCACTGGTCCCTTCATGGGATATCTTTGGTGCACTGGTCCCTTCATGGGATATCTATGGTGCACTGGTCCCTTCATGGGATATCTTTGGTGCACTGGTCCCTTCATGGGATATCTTTGATGCACTGGTCCCTTCATGGGATATCTTTGGTGCACTGGTCCCTTCATGGGATATCTGTCCCTTCATGGGATATCTTTGATGCACGGTCCCTTAATGGGATATCTGTCCCTTCATGGGATATCTTTGATGCACTGGTCCCTTCATGGGATATCTGTCCCTTCATGGGATATCTTTGATGCACTGGTCCCTTCATGGGATATCTTTGGTGCACTGGTCCTTTCATGGGATATCTGTCCCTTCATGGGATATCTTTGATGCACTGGTCCCTTCATGGAATATCTGTCCCTTCATGGGCTAAACTTGGTGCACTGGTCCCTTCATGGAATATCTTTGATGCACTGGTCCCTTCATGGGATATCTGTCCCTTCATGGGATATCTTTGATGCACTGGTCCCTTCATGGGATATCAGTCCCTTCATGGGATATCTTTGGTGCACTGGTCCCTTCATGGGATATCTTTGGTGCACTGGTCCCTTCATGGGATGTCTTTGATGCACTGGTCCCTTCATGGGATATCTTTGATGCACTGGTCCCTTCATGGGATATCTTTGATGCACTGGTCCCTTCATGGGATATCTTTGATGCACTGGTCCCTTCATGGGATATCTGTCCCTTCATGGGATATCTTTGATGCACTGGTCCCTTCATGGGATATCTGTCCCTTCATGGGATATCTTTGATGCACTGGTCCCTTCATGGGATATCTTTGGTGCACTGGTCCTTTCATGGGATATCTGTCCCTTCATGGGATATCTTTGATGCACTGGTCCCTTCATGGAATATCTGTCCCTTCATGGGCTAAACTTGGTGCACTGGTCCCTTCATGGAATATCTTTGATGCACTGGTCCCTTCATGGGATATCTGTCCCTTCATGGGATATCTTTGATGCACTGGTCCCTTCATGGGATATCAGTCCCTTCATGGGATATCTTTGATGCACTGGTCCCTTCATGGGATATCTTTGGTGCGCTGGTCCCTTCATGGCATATCTGTCCCTTCATGGGATATCTATAATGCACTGGTCCCTTCATGGGATATCGGTCGCTTTTAGGGGATATCTTTGGTGCACTGGTCCCTTCATGGGATATCTGTCCCTTTATGGGATATCTTTGGTGCACTGGTCCCTTCATGGGATATCTGTCCCTTCGTGGGATATCTTTGGTGCACTGGTCCCTTCATGGGATATCTTTGGTGCACTGGTCCCTTCATGGGATGTCTTTGATGCCTGGTCCCTTCATTGGATATCTTTGATGCAATGGTCCCTTCATGGGATATCTTTGATGCACTAGTCCCTTCATGGGATATCTTTTGTGCACTGGTCCCTTCATGGGATATCTGTCCCTTTATGGGATATCTTTGGTGCACTGGTCCCTTCATGGGATATCTGTCCCTTCATGGGATATCTTTTGTGCACTGGTCCCTTCATGGGATATCTGTCCCTTCATGGGATATCTTTGGTGCACTGGTCCCTTCATGGGATATCTGTCCCTTCATGGGATATCTTTGGTGCACTGGTCCCTTCATGGGATATCGGTCCCTTTATGGGATATCTTTGGTGCACTGGTCCCTTCATGGGATATCTGTCCCTTCATGGGATATCTTTTGTGCACTGTTCCCTTGATGGGATATCTGTCCCTTCATGGGATATCTTTGATGCACTGGTCCCTTCATGGGATATCTTTGATGCACTGGTCCCTTCATGGGATATCTTTGATGCACTGGTCCCTTCATGGGATATCTTTGATGCAATGGTCCCTTCATGGGATATCTTTGGTGCACTGGTCCCTTCATGGGATATCTTTGGTGCACTGGTCCCTTCATGGGATATCTGTCCCTTCATGGGATATCTTTGGTGCACTGGTCCCTTCATGGGATATCGGTCCCTTTATGGGTTATCTTTGGTGCACTGGTCCCTTCATGGAATATCTGTCCCTTCATGGGATATCTTTTGTGCACTGGTCCCTTCATGGGATATCTTTTGTGCACTGGTCCCTTCATGGGATATCTGTCCCTTCATGGGATATCTTTGATGCACTGGTCCCTTCATGGGATATCTTTGGTGCACTGGTCCCTTCATGGGATATCTTTGATGCACTGGTCCCTTCATGGGATATCTGTGATGCACTGGTCCCTTCATGGGATATCTGTGATGCACTGGTCCCTTCATGGGATATCTTTGATGCACTGGTCCCTTCATGGGATATCTTTGGTGCACTGGTCCTTTCATGGGATATCTGTCCCTTAATGGGATATATTTCATGCACTGGTCCCTTCATGGGATATCTGTCCCTTCATGGGATATCTTTTGTGCACTGGTCCCTTCATGGGATATCTTTGATGCACTGGTCCCTTCATGGGATATCTGTCCCTTCATGGGATATCTTTGATGCACTGGTCCCTTCATGGGATATCTGTCCCTTAATGGGATATCTTTGATGCACTGGTCCCTTCATGGGATATCTGTCCCTTCATGGGATATCTTTGATGCAATGGTCCCTTCATGGGATATCTTTGATGCACTGGTCCCTTCATGGGATATCTTTGGTGCACTGGTCCCTTCATGGGATATCTTTGGTGCACTGGTCCCTTCATGGGATATCTTTGGTGCACTGGTCCCTTCATGGGATATCTTTGATGCACTGGTCCCTTCATGGGATATCTTTGGTGCACTGGTCCTTTCATGGGATATCTGTCCCTTCATGGGATATCTTTGATGCACTGGTCCCTTCATGGGATATCTGTCCCTTCATGGGATATCTTTTGTGCACTGGTCCCTTCATGGGATATCTTTGATGCACGGTCCCTTCATGGGATATCTGTCCCTTCATGGGATATCTTTGATGCACTGGTCCCTTCATGGGATATCTGTCCCTTCATGGGATATCTTTGATGCACTGGTCCCTTCATGGGATATCTTTGGTGCACTGGTCCTTTCATGGGATATCTGTCCCTTCATGGGATATCTTTGATGCACTGGTCCCTTCATGGAATATCTGTCCCTTCATGGGCTAAACTTGGTGCACTGGTCCCTTCATGGAATATCTTTGATGCACTGGTCCCTTCATGGGATATCTGTCCCTTCATGGGATATCTTTGATGCACTGGTCCCTTCATGGGATATCAGTCCCTTCATGGGATATCTTTGGTGCACTGGTCCCTTCATGGGATATCTTTGGTGCACTGGTCCCTTCATGGGATATCTTTGATGCACTGGTCCCTTCATGGGATGTCTTTGATGCACTGGTCCCTTCATGGGATATCTTTGATGCACTGGTCCCTTCATGGGATATCTTTGATGCACTGGTCCCTTCATGGGATATCTTTGATGCACTGGTCCCTTCATGGGATATCTTTGGTGCGCTGGTCCCTTCATGGCATATCTGTCCCTTCATGGGATATCGGTCCCTTTTAGGGGATATCTTTGGTGCACTGGTCCCTTCATGGGATATCTGTCCCTTTATGGGATATCTTTGGTGCACTGGTCCCTTCATGGGATATCTGTCCCTTCGTGGGATATCTTTGGTGCACTGGTCCCTTCATGGGATATCTTTGGTGCACTGGTCCCTTCATGGGATGTCTTTGATGCCTGGTCCCTTCATTGGATATCTTTGATGCAATGGTCCCTTCATGGGATATCTTTGATGCACTAGTCCCTTCATGGGATATCTTTTGTGCACTGGTCCCTTCATGGGATATCTGTCCCTTTATGGGATATCTTTGGTGCACTGGTCCCTTCATGGGATATCTGTCCCTTCATGGGATATCTTTTGTGCACTGGTCCCTTCATGGGATATCTGTCCCTTCATGGGATATCTTTGGTGCACTGGTCCCTTCATGGGATATCTGTCCCTTCATGGGATATCTTTGGTGCACTGGTCCCTTCATGGGATATCGGTCCCTTTATGGGATATCTTTGGTGCACTGGTCCCTTCATGGGATATCTGTCCCTTCATGGGATATCTTTTGTGCACTGGTCCCTTGATGGGATATCTGTCCCTTCATGGGATATCTTTGATACACTGGTCCCTTCATGGGATATCTTTGATGCACTGGTCCCTTCATGGGATATCTTTGATGCAATGGTCCCTTCATGGGATATCTTTGGTGCACTGGTCCCTTCATGGGATATCTTTGGTGCACTGGTCCCTTCATGGGATATCTGTCCCTTCATGGGATATCTTTGGTGCACTGGTCCCTTCATGGGATATCGGTCCCTTTATGGGTTATCTTTGGTGCACTGGTCCCTTCATGGAATATCTGTCCCTTCATGGGATATCTTTTGTGCACTGGTCCCTTCATGGGATATCTTTTGTGCACTGGTCCCTTCATGGGATATCTGTCCCTTCATGGGATATCTTTGATGCACTGGTCCCTTCATGGGATATCTTTGATGCACTGGTCCCTTCATGGGATATCTTTGATGCACTGGTCCCTTCATGGGATATCTGTCCCTTCATGGGATATCTTTGATGCACTGGTCCCTTCATGGGATATCTTTGGTGCACTGGTCCTTTCATGGGATATCTGTCCCTTCATGGGATATCTTTGATGCACTGGTCCCTTCATGGAATATCTGTCCCTTCATGGGCTAACCTTGGTGCACTGGTCCCTTCATGGGATATCAGTCCCTTCATGGGAAATCTTTGATGCACTGGTCCCTTCATGGGATATCTTTGGTGCACTGGTCCTTTCATGGGATATCTGTCCCTTCATGGGATATCTTTGATGCACTGGTCCCTTCATGGAATATCTGTCCCTTCATGGGCTAACCTTGGTGCACTGGTCCCTTCATGGGATATCAGTCCCTTCAATGGGATATCTTTGGTGCACTGGTCCCTTCATGGGATATCTTTGATGCACTGGTCCCTTCATGGGATATCTTTGATGCACTGGTCCCTTCATGGGATATCTTTGATGCACTGGTCCCTTCATGGGATATCTTTGATGCACTGGTCCCTTCATGGGATATCTTTGGTGCACTGGTCCTTTCATGGGATATCTGTCCCTTAATGGGATATCTTTGATGCACTGGTCCCTTCATGGGATATCTGTCCCTTCATGGGATATCTTTTGTGCACTGGTCCCTTCATGGGATATCTTTGATGCACTGGTCCCTTCATGGGATATCTGTCCCTTCATGGTATATTTTTGATGCACTGGTCCCTTCATGGGATATCTGTCCCTTCATGGGATATCTTTGATGCACTGGTCCCTTCATGGGATATCTGTCCCTTCATGGGATATCTTTGATGCAATGGTCCCTTCATGGGATATCTTTGATGCACTGGTCCCTTCATGGGATATCTTTGATGCACTGGTCCCTTCATGGGATATCTTTGCACTGGTCCCTTCATGGGATATCTTTGCACTGGTCCCTTCATGGGATATCTTTGATGCAATGGTCCCTTCATGGGATATCGTTGGTGCACTGGTCCCTTCATGGGATATCTTTGGTGCACTGGTCCCTTCATGGGATATCGGTCCCTTTATGGGATATCTTTGGTGCACTGGTCCCTTCATGGGATATCTGTCCCTTCATGGGATATCTTTTGTGCACTGGTCCCTTCATGGGATATCTTTTGTGCACTGGTCCCTTCATGGGATATCTTTGATGCACTGGTCCCTTCATGGGATATCTTTGATGCACTGGTCACTTCATGGGATATCATCTATGCACTGGTCCCTTCATGGGATATCTTTGGTGAACTGGTCCCTTCATGGGATATGTCCCTTCATGGGATATTTTTGATGCACTGGTCCCTTCATGGGATATCTGTCCCTTCATGGGATATCTTTGATGCACTGGTCCCTTCATGGGATATCTTTGATGCACTGGTCCCTTCATGGGATATCTTTGATGCACTGGTCCCTTCATGGGATATCTGTCCCTTCATGGGATATCTTTGGTGCATGGTCCGTTCATGGGATATCTTTGGTGCACTGGTCCCTTATTGGGATATCTGTCCCTTCATGGGATATCTTTGGTGCACTGGTCCCTTCATGGGATATCTTTGGTGCACTGGTCCCTTCATGGGATATCTTTGGTGCACTGGTCCCTTCATGGGATATCTTTGGTGCACTGGTCCCTTCATGGGATATCTTTGGTGCACTGGTCCCTTCATGGGATATCTTTGGTGCACTGGTCCCTTCATGGGATATCTGTCCCTTCATGGGATATCTTTGGTGCACTGGTCCCTTCATGGGATATCGGTCCCTTTATGGGTTATCTTTGGTGCACTGGTCCCTTCATGGAATATCTGTCCCTTCATGGGATATCTTTTGTGCACTGGTCCCTTCATGGGATATCTTTTGTGCACTGGTCCCTTCATGGGATATCTGTCCCTTCATGGGATATCTTTGATGCACTGGTCCCTTCATGGGATATCTTTGATGCACTGGTCCCTTCATGGGATATCTTTGATGCACTGGTCCCTTCATGGGATATCTGTCCCTTCATGGGATATCTTTGATGCACTGGTCCCTTCATGGAATATCTGTCCCTTCATGGGCTAACCTTGGTGCACTGGTCCCTTCATGGGATATCAGTCCCTTCATGGGAAATCTTTGATGCACTGGTCCCTTCATGGGATATCTTTGGTGCACTGGTCCTTTCATGGGATATCTGTCCCTTCATGGGATATCTTTGATGCACTGGTCCCTTCATGGAATATCTGTCCCTTCATGGGCTAACCTTGGTGCACTGGTCCCTTCATGGGATATCAGTCCCTTCAATGGGATATCTTTGGTGCACTGGTCCCTTCATGGGATATCTTTGATGCACTGGTCCCTTCATGGGATATCTTTGATGCACTGGTCCCTTCATGGGATATCTTTGATGCACTGGTCCCTTCATGGGATATCTTTGGTGCACTGGTCCTTTCATGGGATATCTGTCCCTTAATGGGATATCTTTGATGCACTGGTCCCTTCATGGGATATCTGTCCCTTCATGGGATATCTTTTGTGCACTGGTCCCTTCATGGGATATCTTTGATGCACTGGTCCCTTCATGGGATATCTGTCCCTTCATGGTATATTTTTGATGCACTGGTCCCTTCATGGGATATCTGTCCCTTCATGGGATATCTTTGATGCACTGGTCCCTTCATGGGATATCTGTCCCTTCATGGGATATCTTTGATGCAATGGTCCCTTCATGGGATATCTTTGATGCACTGGTCCCTTCATGGGATATCTTTGATGCACTGGTCCCTTCATGGGATATCTTTGCACTGGTCCCTTCATGGGATATCTTTGCACTGGTCCCTTCATGGGATGTCTTTGATGCAATGGTCCCTTCATGGGATATCGTTGGTGCACTGGTCCCTTCATGGGATATCTTTGGTGCACTGGTCCCTTCATGGGATATCGGTCCCTTTATGGGATATCTTTGGTGCACTGGTCCCTTCATGGGATATCTGTCCCTTCATGGGATATCTTTTGTGCACTGGTCCCTTCATGGGATATCTTTTGTGCACTGGTCCCTTCATGGGATATCTTTGATGCACTGGTCCCTTCATGGGATATCTTTGATGCACTGGTCACTTCATGGGATATCATTTATGCACTGGTCCCTTCATGGGATATCTTTGGTGAACTGGTCCCTTCATGGGATATGTCCCTTCATGGGATATTTTTGATGCACTGGTCCCTTCATGGGATATCTGTCCCTTCATGGGATATCTTTGATGCACTGGTCCCTTCATGGGATATCTTTGATGCACTGGTCCCTTCATGGGATATCTTTGATGCACTGGTCCCTTCATGGGATATCTGTCCCTTCATGGGATATCTTTGGTGCATGGTCCGTTCATGGGATATCTTTGGTGCACTGGTCCCTTATTGGGATATCTGTCCCTTCATGGGATATCTTTGGTGCACTGGTCCCTTCATGGGATATCTTTGGTGCACTGGTCCCTTCATGGGATATCTTTGGTGCACTGGTCCCTTCATGGGATATCTTTGGTGCACTGGTCCCTTCATGGGATATCTTTGATGCACTGGTCCCTTCATGGGATATCTTTGATGCGCTGGTCCATTCATGGGATATCTTTGGTGCACTGGTCCCTTCATGGGATATCTGTCCCTTCATGGGATATCTTTGGTGCACTGGTCCCTTCATGGGATATCTGTCCCTTTATGGGATATCTTTTGTGCACTGGTCCCTTCATGGGATATCTGTCCCTTCATGGGATATCTTTCGTGCACTGGTCCCTTCATGGGATATCTGTCCCTTCATGGGATATCTTTTGTGCATTGGTCCCTTCATGGGATATCTTTGATGCACTGGTCCCTTCATGGGATATCTTTGATGCACTGGTCCCTTCATGGGATGTCTTTGATGCACTGGTCCCTTCATGGGATATCTTTGATGCAATGGTCCCT